>NC_067410.1:99213325-99515625 GCF_009764475.1 Pristis pectinata | reverse complement strand
TGGGATCCTGAAGTTGGAGCCCAAGGCAACAGAATGAACTTCAGGATTGGTTTCAGATACTGGCCGACTTGTTGCTCCGATTGAACAGCTATATTATTGTGCTCCAGATGTCCAGATCTATATACTCGTTCATTCAAATATTCCATCAGCTTGATCACACTGTCCAGCCAATCAAAGTGAATCGATTATTCCCAAGTCTCATTCAGACTTTTGTAATTCTCTTCATTTGTTATATATTTTAAAAAAAATTAATGTTGACTGTTATAAGTTACAGGGAAGATGGTAAATCATTCTGCAAGACATTGTCTAATAGTTTATTATCCTCTATGTAGGAAGTATGCCATAAAATTTGAAATGCTGGAATTTAGTGCAACAAATTGGCTGAAACAGCAGACAAAAAAAAATCAAGGAAGCACTGTTCCCCAGGGCACTGATGATGCCTCCTTTAATATTCATTTTACACAAAAATTACTTAACCAAAAAAAGTTAATTGAAAATTAATTTAGTTTTAAATAAATGAGCTCATTGCAGATAGATGTAATTTAATATAGACACATTGTGTTATGCAGAAGAGCTAGACAACTTGAGGCGTATCTATTGCATGCATGGATACCAATTAAAAGCAAAGGAGATTCTGATCATGTTTATGATTCGTGTAAGATAGCCACAGAGAAACTAAATAGGGTTCTATAAGATTGCCAAGCAAATGAAGGTCAAAATTCAGAGTGTTAGTTAGTTATTATAACATAATTCACCGATACCATTCCAGTTGCTGGCAAGGAACATCAAGGTAAATGGGCTGTTAATATTGCCCAGTGAGGTACCCTGGATAACCCAGATTTCCCAAAACAAACTTAAATATAATACAAGAGGAATTTTCCAGCATATCTTTTGAAACTATCCACATTTTTTTGATAGAAGATATCAGCATCAGACATAATTGGAGAAGGCAATACCTATGAACTGGGTGTCTAGTGATGGGCTTAAAAGTTCTCCCACCAACACCCCCCCCCCCCAACTACTTGTTTCTGACTATACAATTAACTTTGATACTCAAAACCATAGAACCATACAGCACAAAACAGGCCCTTCGGCCCACCATGTTGTGCCATCCATCAAACCACCCTCACAATACCTAACCCCTTCCTCCCGCATATCCCTCTATCTCACGTTCCTCCATATGCCTATCCAACAAGCTCTTCAACCTGTTCAATATATCTGCCTCCACCACCACCCCAGGCAGTGCATTCCATGCACCAACCACTCTCTGGGTGAAAAACCTCCCTCTGACATCTCCCGAACCTCCCACCCATAACCTTAAAGCCATGACCTCTCGTCTTGAGCATTGGTGCCCTGGGAAGGAGGCGCTGACTGTCTACTCTATCTATTCCTCTCAATATTTTATATACCTCTATCATGTCTCCTCTCATCCTCCTCCTTTCCAGTGAATAAAGCCCTAGCACCTTAAGCCTCTCCTCATATTCAATACTCTCCAATCCAGGCAGCATCCTGGTAAATCTCCTCTGCACCCTCTCCAACGCCTCCACATCCTTCCTATAATGAGGCGACCAGAACTGAACACAGTACTCTAAGTGTGGCCTAACTAGAGTTTTGTAAAGCTGCATCATCACCTCGCGGCTCTTAAACTCAATCCCGCGACTTATGAAAGCCAACATCCCATTGGCCTTCTTAACTGCTCTTTCCACCTGTGAGGCAACTTTCAACGAACTGAATATGAACCCCCAGATCCCTCTGCTCCTGCACACTGCCAAGTACCTTGCCATTCACCCAGTACTCTGCCCTGGAGTTTGTCCTTCCAAAGTGTACCACCTCACACTTCTCCGGATTGAACTCCATCTGCCACTTGTCAGCCCAGTTCTGCATCCTATCAATATCCCTCTGTAAGCTCCGACAGCCCTCCACACTATCCACAACACCGCCTATCTTAGTGTCGTCCGCAAACTTACTAACCCAGCCCTCCACCCCCTCATCTAAGTCATCTATAAATATCACAAAAAGTAGAGGTCCCAGAACCGATCCCTGCGGGACACCACTAGTCACTGCCTTCCAATCCGAGGGCACTCCTTCCACCACAACCCTCTGCTTTCTACATGCAAACCAATTCCTAATCCACACAGCCAAGCTTCCTTGGATCCCTTGGCCTCTGACCTTCTGAAGAAGCCTACCATGAGGAACCTTATCAAATGCCTTACTAAAATCCATGTAAACCACATCCACCGCACTGCCCTCATCAAGCTTCCTGGTCACCTCTTCAAAGAACTCTATCAGGCTTGTGAGGCAACATCTTCCCTTCACAAAGCCATGCTGGCTGTCCCTAATCAGTCCATGATTCTCAAGGTGTTCGTAAATCCTATCCCTTAGAATCCTTTCTAACAGCTTACCCACCACAGATGTGAGACTCACCGGTCTATAATTCCCTGGCCTATCCCTATTACCTTTTTTGAACAGAGGGACAACATTCGCAACCCTACAATCCTCCGGCACCACCCCCGTAGACAACAAGGACTCCAAGATCCTTACCAGCGTTTCAGCAATCTCCTCCCTAGCCTCTCGAAGCAGCCTGGGGAAAATCCCGTCAGGCCCCGGAGATTTATCTGTCTTAATATTATTTAACAACTTCAACACATCCTCTCTCTTGATATCAACAACCTCGAGAACATTACACCTACCAGCACTCCCCTCCGCATCATCAAGACCCCTCTCCCTGGTGAATACCGAAGAGAAGTACTCATTCAGAACTTCTCCCACTTCCGCCGCCTCCAGGCAAATTCTCCCACCTTTGTCCTTAATCGGACCTACCTTCACCCCAGCCATCCTCCTACCCTTCACATACTTGAAAGGCCTTGGGATTTTCCTTAACCCTACTAGCCAAAGCCTTTTCATGTCCCCTTCTAGCTCTCCTCAGCCCTTTCTTAAGTTCCTTCCTCACTACCCTATATTCCTCACGGGCCCTGTCTGAACTTTGCTGCTTACACCTCACGTATGTTACACCTTCTTCTCCCTAACAAGTTGTTCCACCTCTCTCGTCACCCACGGTTCCTTCACCCTGCCATTCCTTCTCTGCCTCACCGGGACATATTTAATCCTAACATCCTGCATAAGATCCCTGAACATCGACCACATCTCCATGGTACATTTTCCTTCAAAAAGGACATCCCAATTTACACTCCCAAGTTCTCTCCTTATAGCCTCGTAGTTAGCCCTTCCCCAATTGAAAAACCTCTTATCCTCTCTGCACCTGTCCCTGTCCATGACAATTTTAAAGGTTATGGAGCAATGGTCACTGTCCCCCAAATGCTCACCCACCAATAGATCCTTCACCTGTCCCAGTTCTTTTCCTAAAACTAGATCTAACATGGCATTCCCTCTAGTCGGCCTGTCGACATACTGCGTCAGGAATCCCTCCTGGACACACCCAACAAATTCCGTCCCATCTAAACCTTTGGCACTAAGCAGGTTCCAGTCTATATTTGGGAAGTTGAAGTCTCCCGTTATAACAACCTTGTTATTTCTGCTTCTCTCCAAACACTGCCTACCAATCTGCTCCTCTATATCTCTACTGCTACCAGGGGGCCTATAGAATACTCCTAGTAGAGTAACTGCTCCTTTCTTGTTTCTTAATTCCACCCATACAGACTTCAGAGATGATCCTTCTACAACATCCATCTTTTCCACAGCCGTAACAGTGTCCCTGACCAGTATCGCCACCCCTCCACTTCTTCTCCTCCCTTCCCTATCCCTCTTAAAACACCGAAAACCAGGAATATTCAATATCCACTCCTCTCCTGACATCAGCCATGTCTCAGTAATAGCCACGATATCATAGTCCCGCATACTTATCCAAGCCCTCAGTTCATCCCCCTTATTCCTGACACTTCTTGCATTTAAGTAAACACACTTCAGTCCATCTACCTTACTACTTTTATAGCCTGTATTCTGCTTCTCCTTCCCCAAAGCCTCTCTACCTGTTTGATCTAACTTTTCCCCATTCCCTTCTTCCTCTGACCTACTCCTCCGGTTCCCTTCCCCCTCACAAACTACTTTAAACCCTCCCGAACCACCCCAGCAAATCTCGCCGCAAGGATATTGGCCCCCTTCTGGTTCGGGTGTCACCCATCCTCTCTGTACAGGTCCCACCTTCCCGAGAAGAGATCCCAATGATCCAGAAATGTAAAACCCTCCCTCCTGCACCAGCTTCTCAGCCACGCATTTATCTGCCACCTCCTCCTATTCCTACCTTCACTATCACGTGGCACCGGCAGCAATCCCGAGATTGCTACCCTTGAGGTCCTGTTCCTCAATTTTCTGCCTGGCTCCCTGAACTCACTCTTCAGGACCTCATCCCCCTTCCTATGTCATTGGTGCCAATATGGACCACAACTTCTGGCTGCTCTCCCTCCCACTCAAGAATTCTGTGGACCCAATCAGTGACATCCCGGACCCTGGCACCTGGGAGGCAACATACCATCCAGGATTCATGCTCACTGTCACAGAACCTCCTGTCTGTTTCCCTGACTATCGAGTCCCTTATCACTACCGTATGTCTCTTTCCCACCCTTCCCTTCTGAGCAGCAGTACCAGTCCCAGTGCCAGAGACCTGGTAACTGCAGCTAGGCCCCTGCAGGTCATCCCCCTCAACAGCTTCCAAGGCAGAAAACTTGTTACTGAGGGGAACAGCCTCCGGGGTTCTCTGTCCTGTCTGCCTGCCTGACTTCTTCTTCCTCTTCCCTCCCCTAACAGTCACCATTCTATCTGCCTCCTGAACCTCAGATGTACCTACCCTAAGAGGGGGTGACTGTCACCCGATGGACTGTGTCTACATAACTCTCTCCCTCCTTATGCTGCGCAGTGTTTGTAGCTGCGACTCCAGCTCATCAACTCTGAGCCGAAGTTCGTCCAACCTCAAGCACTTACTGCAGATGTGGCCACCTTGGACCGCAGCAAGGTCCACGAGTTCCCACATCAAACAGCTGCAGCACACCACCATGTCCTCCATCTGACTACCTTTCTTTTTTCCCTGGTTAGTCCCACCTACAAATCTATAATGAACAAAAGGTAAACCTTGCCTTTACCTACTTACCAGCTACTTACCCTCCTAGCCCCTTCACGCCGAAGCCCCTTGAGCCAAAGCCCAGAACACTCTGCTGCCTCTCACTCCGCTGCCCGCTCTCTAGGCTGTTTGCTTTTTAAGCTGCCCACGCTGCCCCTGCGCAGTCCAGCCCCCACTCGACTACTTAAAAACTTATTAAAAAATCTAAAACCTTACACTAAAAACTCAGGCCAGCAAATATCCAGACATTTTCCATGTGATAAGCCAAGCAATGGCGAGCTCCCCTACCCCTACACACCCATTCCTATAATAGCACAACATGACCTTTTGGCCAACATTTTTTGTTTGCCTTCTGCATTACTATGGTTTTTGGATTACTCTAATATATCCCGTATGAAAGTTGCCTTTCCAAAAGAATACTCAACTTTCAGGTGCTCCACTCTCTTCCTGGAATATACCAAGAGAAATGGATCATTGTCAGGTAGAGTATTTTGTCATTCAATGAGCCCAGGCTGGATTGATACCCACGCACTTCTGTAGCTGCTAAAAGTTCAATGAAGGGCATCACAGTATGACTGATTTCCACCCTATTAACTAAGAAACATCAAACTGAAAGTAAACATGTTTTACCTGTACAGGTGATTGACAAAGGGACTCACGCCCTGTGAATTCATCCAATTCCTGAAGGTTCTCTCTTCCCTTGATTCACCTACAACACAAGAAAGATGGTGTAAGACCTGAATTGGAGTACAACTTCCTTACAAAGATAGGCCTAGAAGGCATAGAAATAAGTGGAAGCAACTAGTCAATTCTTTAAAATTAGTTTAAGTGGTCCATCAACGAATTCATATACAGACCAGTTATGTTGTGCTAGTAACTTTGTGAATCATAATAAGCTCAATTAAAAGTAAAATAGCTCAAATTAGCCGTAGAAGTGGGAGGACGCTGCTGGCATTCCTGTTATTTATACACAAATGCTACAACTTGAAACCAGATGCACATTTAGACAGGCAAATCCTAAATGTGTTACCTAAAATCACAGAACTGCTACAGCACAGGAGGCAGCTATTTAGTCCTTCAAGCTGATGCTGGTTATTCAGAGCAACACTGGATGTCAAGACTAATTGTACTCCGCACTGAGAGCAATGGAATTGCTGAATATGGTCATGATTAAATTGGCTAGCCCAAATAATAAACGACATTGTTCTTGTCCTGCTACTGCAAGTTATAAACCAAGGCACCATTTTTAATGCATCTCAATATCTCTGAAGTAATTGTTCCACGGAAATATTATGCTTATATATGGTACATCCTGCAAGCATTTTGATAAAAATCCTTCTCTTTTGCTTACTTAAAATAAATAACAGGCAAACACTTTCATAAATATTTATTTTGACACTGAAGTCATATGACCCATCAGGCCCATGCTGGCTTCCAGTACAGCAATGCCATTAGTTCCCCTGTTTCACTCATTTCCCCGAAGACTTGACTTATTTTCTCTCACACAACTAACAGCCCCTTTGACTCTTTTTGCCATTTGACTACACTAGAGAACTAGTGCAGTGGACAGTTAATCTACCAGCACAGCTTTTGGAGGTGGGAGGAGACTGGAGCACATGATGGAAATCTATGTGATCATGGAAAGAACATGCAAACTCAACACTGAGGTCAGGATTGAACACAGCTCCCTGGAGCTCAGAGGTTGCAACAATAACTGATCCATCACCGTGCAGTAATTGATTACCTTCCTCTGATCATTACCAGAAAATAAAGAGCCCCCAAAATTGCATGCACATAACAGCACATATCATTCCACAAGTTTGATTCCTGACAGATGAGTGGAGTTACTAGATGGGCAATGAGCCAATGTCTGCTGCAAAGTTCCACCACACAAAGTCTGGACTTTCTCACCAAGGGATTAAGCTTGCTTTCTGAAAATGGAGCTTTCCCTTCAATGGAAGCGAGCATTGGCAGTCAGTTGATGGACTGCAATTGTGAAACTATAGTTCAATGTGAAAATAGCATCCAGCACTTTTCCATCCTGAGATGAAGGTGGTTATATCAACTGTGATATCAGGTAAAAGGTAGTTAACTACGATCTACACACTACCCACTTCTTAACTTGATCATCATTTCATTGATTAGTTCCTCCTTTTAGATTCTGAGAGTCCTTGTCATGTCCTTCTGAGTGGAAACACTAATTTGTGCTACTGGATTATGAAGATCCCATTATTTTGGCTTTATGGCCAGGAGACTGGTTGGCATCTCTCTCACACACACACACGTATGTGATACATCTCCAGGAAAAAAAAATATTTAGTATTTTTTCTCCTTTTTACAGAACACAACTCTACTGACACCAGAATTTACTGCTTATTCCTAACTGCTCTTGGAGGAGGTGGTGATCCACCTTTTTGGGCAACTGCAGTCCTTCTACTGCAGGTTCTCTGACACTCGACTTTCCGAATTCCAGGATCTAGATCCAACAATATTTCCATTCATATAAAAGGGCACAGTTATTTAATTTGCCATTGCATCAGCTGAATAAGCTCACTCCTGCAGGTTTAAAACAAAATTAAATTGATGAGTATCTATTTTCCTCTAGTCTATTCTTCACTTTACCAATGTATTTCCTCAAGTACACAAATGAAGGTAGTTTCCTGCAACCACTGTGAGCCCAACCCAGAAAGGTACTTTTTTATTTGTAAATACAGTAATTAATGTTAGTTCAAAAGCTTGCAAAATGTATCAGAGATTAGAGGAAATTAACATTTCTTTGTTCAAGATCACATTGAAAAAAAAAACCAGATTAAGGGAATCAACTGCTTAAATATCTTGAAGATATGATCATCCTAAAACAAATGCCGCATATATTAGATCAAAAGCAATATACTGCAGATGCAATCTTAAATAAAAAGAGTGCTGATGATATTTGGGAGATTAGACAACGTCTGTGCAGAGAGAAACTTTATTTCAGATGTGATGAAAGTTCAAGAAATTAATTCTGGTTTGTCTCCACAGATGCTGCTTGGCCTGCTGAATATCACCAGCATTTTCTGATTGTAGTATGATATATTAGTACTTTATCTATATACAAACAAACACAAACAATTGTTATTTAATCACACAAAAACTGCAAGCTGAAAATGAGTTCAAAAAATTGGTTAACTAACACTTAAAGATGCATTATCTGAGCAAATGAACACAAATTCCAAAATCAGGAGTTTTTAATTTTAAATCTGAAATGTTGTCCATTTAAGATAAGGCACTTTGCACGATTACTGAAATTATAAATCTAATTAGTGTACTCTTCTTCAAAACAAATGAAAATAATTGAAGTTAAAAAATGAATTGGAGCATTTTGAAAGAAAAATGCATTTACCCAATGCAATGAAAGGTTTTATGTAATCAAAAACTATGACCAAATAATTATCTTTTTACGTTTTGTCACCATTGTAATGCAGGAGCCAACACAGCCAATTTGCAACACCAAGCTCCCATAAGCAGCATTTTTACCAGATGATTTGTTTTTGTAAGATTTATTGGGGGCTAAATATGGTCTAGGACACCAGTGATAGAAAGTTTATGATTCAGGAGGCCCTTCAGCCTGTAGTGTCTGCAGTGGTTGAAAAGAATTACCCAATCCAGCACTAGGGCAGAGCCTTGCAGGTCACAGCTCCTTGTGTACATCCAAGTACTGTTTAAATGTGGTGATGGTTTCTGCCTTGACCATTATTTCAGGGAGAGAGTTTCAGATCCCAACCACCCTTAAAGTGAATAAAATTCCAAGTTCCTCCACAACCCTTCTACCTATTACTTTGAATGTATGACCTCAGTGTTTCTTTCTCCCTCTGCTAATGGAAATGGACCCCTCAATTCACCCTTCTGTTCCAAATAAAATAACCCTCACTAATCTAATCCTTCCTCATTAGATTGGAATCTTCCAGTCTTGGCAATATCTTTGCAAGTTTCCTCTGCACCATCTCTATTGTGATCACACCTTCCCCATAATACTGCAATCAGAATCATTCTCAATGCTACAGAATCACTTTGCATTCAACAAGCCAGGCAGACAGGGTCTCCTTCAACTTCTCAGTTGAAATGCAGCATCTCAATGCTACACAAGTGTCATCTGAAGATTTTTTGATCTCAAGTTTTTTTTTGAAGTTGAGCATGATACCACAATCTTTAAATTTCAGAGATGAGAGTCATATCAACCAAGCCACAGCTACCAATTACATTCTGTGGAGCTCAATCACATTTTAAAATAAAAGGCACAATTAGCGATGGAAGATAAAATTAAGTGATAACTTGTTTATAGCCAAGTATTATCAATGACAACTGGTATTGATTTTCACCTTTATACGTTTAAGGTGAGGAGTAAGAGGTTAGAGTGGATCTGAGGAAGAATTTTTTCCCCCACCCAGAATGTGGTTGAAATCTGGAATGCATAACATGGTGATTCAAGTGCTTCTGTTTCCACCATCTCCAAGGCATAGCAGGCTGTGGTCCAAGTGCTGGTAAATGGGATTTGTATAGATAGGTACTTGGTCAGCAAAGACATGGTGTGCCGAAAGGCCTGTTTGTGCCTTTTGACTCAATTAGTATAATAAATGCAATATTTACAGATTTTCCATAATGCATCCTTAATTTTAGTTATATATAGTGCATCATTTCCTTATTAGTGACACTACTGTACAACAGCAACTTTGTACAGTGTTGTCTGTTTTCATATCAAAAAGTCAACACCACCATCAGTGCTTTCAACCTTTCTCAAACTGTCACGACCAACAAACAGGTGGGCTGCCACAATAAGAAAACAGACAACTTGGTGAAAACTACACGCTATATGACTGTTTATATCATTCAATCTTTGGTTTCTGCTGATTTTCCAAGTGGCTTTGAAGGGTCCAGAACCATCAAATTGAATGTTTGCTTTGTAACCCATTTCTATTTTTACACGTAAATGAGAGCACAGATTCAAGAGAAAACTCCACAGCCATCATCACTCAAACAAACCACCAGAGCAGTTTCCAGGAAAGGCAAATGCATCATCAGTAAAGAACTCCCAGAAATTGCCCAGTTATCAAAGCAAATGAACCGGTGTACAAATCCATAGAGATAGAGCTTTTAAAGGAAAAGGTTGGGGAGAGGGAGAATCAGAGGACTTGGAACAATCCTTAAGACAGTACCTACAATGGGAGGCGTCAATTCTGTAGTCACCGGGGCAGAATCAGGACAGAAAGAAAAGTAAAACAATGCAACCTTTTTAAAGAGTTATGTACAAACTAGTCCAAACATTCAAATAATCCCTCCATCAAGCCATCATAAATTTATTTACGACTGGTTGTGTGCCCTTGCACTGGAGAAAAGTAACAACTGCTTGCAATAATGTTAAAATATTTCAAAGCACTTCCCAAAAGAGAATTATTTTGAAATACTTAAGGTGCAATGATTGTGTGGTAAACATTGTTACAGAGCAGCTTTTGGCATCTAGAATGCTTCACCAACACGAATGAGATGTATGCTGGCATTGGCCAAAGGTGAAGAACATTGTCCAGGACATCTGAAGAAATGCCCTCCTCCAGATTGACCTTTGGACGATCATAGAATATAGTATTCATCTGAATATTAAGACTAAATTAAAGAGCAGTGCCTCCATCATTGCAGTACAGAAGTGTGAGAATATACTGATTGAAGTTTCTCAAAGTGGTTAGGCAGAAATTTTTAACTCTTAATTTTTAAAGAACAACAGGGTTTCTTTAGGAGATGATAGATTCAGAAAACAGTTTTGACAGCCCAAGTTTCTGCAGTGCAGCCAATTCAACCAAAACACTAGAGGGAGCTTTAACACAAATATGCATGTGTTGAAGGCAGCAATGATCTCCATTTTAATTAGGCATTCAGTGTTTGGCTTTAATTGATGTGAAGGCTAACTTGGAGAATAAATTTTCTAGAGTTTTATTTCACCACAAAAACCTCCATATCAACCATGCAGAATTTCATTCATTTCTGTAAGAACGTTGCACGTGATTTCCAAATTGGTCACGGACTACTAACCATTCCTATTTGTTAGTGGGGTGTGCCGATTAGTAACATGGTGGTGGTGACCTGGTCAATGTTAAATTTTAATGCTGAGATGACCATGTGTCTGTATTGTTACTATTCTAATTTCAATCTGGGTCACATGCAGGGTTTCGACAATTTTTTTCCTCCCACAGATGCTGCCCGACCTGCTGAGTTCCTCCAACAGATTGTTTGTTACAATATCGTAGTGGATAAGATACTGCTGCACATAAAGTGATTGCCATGTTCTCCAAGTCACAAAGTTGTTTAATCCCATTGGTTATCAATTGCTTATCAATCTCAAATTTACAATTAACTATTGTCACAGAGTTCTGTATTTCCCATATCCTTGTCTGTTGTTTTCCAAAAGGCCTAGCTCTAACATCTACAGTACACTGCAGCCCAAGATGCTGGCTATCTATCCCATTGGTTCTCTTCATATCTTGGAAACACCATTCAGATCACCACTTATTGTTCTGATCTCCGGGGTATACTACCCTAGCTTGTGCTACACTTCTTTGGAATTTTATTCTTCGAGTCCGGGTGTCATTCAAGTAAATCTATATTGTACTGTCTTGAAGGCATATATAATGCTTCTTGAGGTGTTGGGCCCAAAACTGCCCTTGATCTTCCAGATGTGATTTGTAAGAAAGTAGCATAACTTATCACATTTTACTCCCATCCACCAGATACAAATAGCCAATTTCTTCACAAGTCCCTGACATGGATCCTCAAATCCCCTCAAACAAATCCGCTCACTTGTTCTTCCTTTACACCGAAATCCACAAGGCAGTTCCGCCCATTAATTTGTTATAATGTAATGCTTCCACCTACATTTCTTACAATGCTGCCTATATTTCCTTTCTTGGAAAACTTAGATGTATACTTTTTTTTCTTGTAATATAAATTTGGTGAATTGTCTGAGTTCCAAGACACGTACTTGGAAGACACCATTGGTCACATCCTGCTAATTTGAGTAACTGACAATTTGACTACCTGCCTACATTAATCACCACTCTTTGTCCTGCTGCTCCCAGCCAGGTCAAAAGTTTATCTTCAATTGCAAGAACAGCAACTTAAGCTAAGAATCTCTTCAGGATTGTGGTCTGGAAGTCAATATAAATGACATCCCTAGACATTCCACTATTTTGCTTTATTTTTGAAAAGGTAACTAAAGAAACATGGCAATACCTATTGCTTTGATAAAAAGGAGCAAGAAAGCACCAGAGGCATCAGAATAATAATGAGGCAATACAGAAACATTAGTGGCTGCCACTTGGGGGCCATTTCCTTTCCAATGCAAATTTCTATTCCAGATTCTGTTACACAATTTTCAATAGTCAACATTCATACCTTCCAACAAGGTGAGGTCATACTCATTATTTGATCTGTGCAGTCCTGGATACTTATTGAACAGGTTGGCTACAAAGGCAAGGTTGAGTTTGGGATTACCACTGACAACATCAGCTGGTGTGACAAACTGTCTGCAGCCTAATTTATCAGCTTGTTGCAGCATGCATTCTGCCCTCTTGAGATCATCCTTTTCCTGCAAGATCATGAAGTGCAATTAGAAATCAAAGCCATTACCATAAAGGGAGAAATGCCCAATTAAAACAAGCAGAAAGAACTTACATTAAAGCCAGTCATATCAATCTCAACCATCATTTTATCTCCATCGCCAGTGGGTGCAATCTGATCAAGTAGATGGAAATAAGCCTTGGAATCCTAAAAGTGGGATCGGACCAAAGTTGGATTTCAAGGTTAAATCAGACTTTTTGGGAAAGAACAGACTTAATTCCAGTAGAAAACAAATTCTGGTCACACTAATCCAAACTAATACACATCACCCATCTATTTCTTTTAATGTTCATACTATGTTTCTCAATTGTCAGAAATATTTCGTGCTGTTAACACAAAATAATAAGTCACCAGTGCAGGAGTACCCCAGAAGGATCTGTGCATTTTTTTAAAAACAGAATTCTTGGTATCCACAGTGAACCAGAATGGCTACTCTGAATTTTTGTCATGGTGTAAAACAGGCAATAATGAATCAGGAGCATTTTACCACCACAACCCCTTCCCACCTCTACGCTAAATATAAAATTCCTTTAGAGTTAATATTACTTTATTATATTTATACTTGGCTGCCTGGCTAGGTATCTTGTTAGAATACAGTAAAACCAAGTGCCAATTTACCTTTTCAATAAAGGAAACAAACTCTCCCTATACTTTCCCAGTTTGTGGGCAATGGAATCCAACTTTTTAAAATTCCTTGATTATGTAAGTAATTTTACAAGTAATTAATTATACATGACATTCATACACAAGTTGAGAACTGTTAACTTAAAAGCAAAATACAAGTAAAAATCTGATATCCAAGAATACTGAAGGTGGTTTTGGAAATCAAATCTTTCTCCAAATTAAGACTGCTAAAGCAAAGCAGAAGCAATTGAAACGGTCAGAACCAAACAAGGTGGGGATAGGAGGAAAAGGAAGGATGGGGGGGGGGGGGGGGGGGCGGGGAGAGAAAGATGGGGGGTGTTGGTGGGAAGAACTGTCAACATTTCAGGTTGAGACCCTTCTTCAGGGCTGAGACTTGAGGAGCGAAGATAGCCAGTATACAAGAAGAAAGGGGGAAGCATCAGACAAGTACTGATAGGTGACAAAAGTTGCAGAATTTTAAAGAGCAAAGCCTGAGCCTAATCTGATTTCCATCCTCTTTCTTTGCCTAACATTGCTGAAAACCATTAGGGGTTTGTACAGTGAAGATACGAGGGCAAGCTCAGAATTACACCAGCACTCAAAGTACTAGGAAAATTTACTTGCCTACTATCCTTGCTCAAAGGAGGGATGAATTAACATGTTGAGCTTTCCAAAAAGTAGAACTTTAAAAATAAGATCCACTCATTGAAAAATATAGGAAGTATTGGAATATTATTGTCACATGTACTGAAATACAGTGAAAAACTTATTTTTGAAATTATCTTTATGGATGGCATGCAAAACAAAAGTACATTGAGGTAGTACAAAGGGAAAAGCAATAACGAGGCGGTTGTTCAATCCACAAAGTTTGTTCAGCCACACAGATGATACTCAATTCTTTTGTGCATTGTACAACATCCAGTCCTCTTCTCTCAATAATTTCTTTTAGGGATGCTTCAAACAAGTTGGAATTTACGATGCCAGATTGTTAGTGTGAGGCACATATGTTGGCTCAAAATTGACTTTTGAGTAATTAGCTCTGTCCCTACGACAAAGCAGCATCATTTCTGTCAAGTTCATCTGGAAGAACAGAGATGCCTCTTAAAATAGAATCAAAAGAATCATTGTGGCACAGAAGGAATCCATCCAGCCATAACTGTGTGCCAGATCTCAGTTGACCACTCTCATTCCTCTGATCTTTCTCTGGAGCCCTGCAAATTATTCTCCCTTAAGTGTTTTCCAATTACCTTGAGAAATCTGATTTCCACTACCCGTATACTGAGTAAGTTCAGTCACAGCAACTCTGAACAGTAAAGTTGTCCTTTACAATCCAATAATGTTAAACTCTGCCCTTAAACCAAAAGTGGAAATTAAAATAAATTTTAACTGGCATAATGGTTTGATGAAAATACTGGTACCTTAATGTCTTGACTGAAGTTGGTGATATGTTTGTACCCTGCATTTTCAAGATGGTAGTTGACCCAACGTAGAAGAAGATCTTCAGGTGAGAGTTTCAATAGCTCCTCTAGCTCTTCACCTTCCATCAACAGAGCAATAAGTGCTGGAATCAAAGAGCCAACAGCATCAATATACCACAAATTCAAAAATTCAGGAAAAGTTGTAACACCACAAAATCATAAGAAAAAAATAAGTTTGTCCAAAAGTTCAGAATGAACAGTACAATTTTGGATGCCAAAGAGACTATAATGTTGCAAATGACACTTTCAGCGCAAGGTGAACTTTATCACTGGACTCTCCTCCAATTACTAAATGTAAAGTAAATGGAAGATCAACATGAAGACAGAGCCTTGTAAAAGAGTGCTGTTGTAATTTAGTGTTTGCAATTATGATAGACCCATACAAGTCTTCTCATATCAGAATGATAGCACCTGGTCATCTGTATACATGATTAAGTGATGAAATTAAACAGTCCCACTGGTTCTTTCCCGGCACAAGACGAAGATTATCACTTTAAGCACGTTTTCTTTTAAATGCATCTGTAAGATTTTGCCAGTTGGGTCTGTATGTGCCATTCACATTGCCCACTTACCTTCATTCCTGGTAATCTCAATATCAGCAAACAGACCAATCTTTATGATCTGCCACAGAAGGCCCAGCACCAGGTGGTGTCTCCCTTCCTTGAGATCTTCTGCACCGATGTTCACCACAGTACAGCCAATGGCAGAGGCGGAGTTCAGAGCAAGGTTCAGATTTTCCTGTGGGAAAATTAGTTGGAGCTCAGACAACTACACTGTTTTGAAAACATCAGTTCTGCCGATACAATATTTTTTAAAAAGCAGCAGCATCAGAATATAGAGAACAAGGTCTAAATTTTTCTGGGAATTGTCTCTGAAGATATCCTCTGGTGCATCACTGTCATGGAGAAAAATAAGCACAGCAGACTGTGAAGCAGGAGGTAAAAACAAAGTTCTGGAGAACAAAAAGTTGACTCTTTCTCACGCCGTAGATGTTGCCTGATGTTTAGAGTATTTCTAGCATTTGCTTTTATTTCCAATTTCCAACCCGCAGTTTTCTCCCCCAGCTAATTACGAACTCTGCTCTAATTTATAATCCACTATCCATCATCTGCACTCGAATACCATTTGATACTACTTTTGAGACAAGGCATATTAATTATAAGCTACAATTAGCTGGTGTATTACCAACAGATACCGATGAAATTGCATGCAGCAAACACCATTCCATGCACATTAAAAGCTACCATTGATGGAAGGATAGTACTTACAGAAATTGTGAATGGAGTCAGCTTCTTCTTGTTAATCACTCGCTCATCAATTGTATCAGGCTGGGATAAGTTTATCATTTTGCTGAACAGAGAAGAGGAGATTTTTGGTCAGAAGATGACATTATAACCCAAAATAGAAAATTTCATTGAGTCACCAAGTACCACTGATGAAAGTTCAAGATTATTTTCCAGTGCAAAGATCATGGGATGGATGTTATAACTTTTGTTCCCTACCAATACGGTGGCCAACACATGTCTGCCTTGTTCACTCTGCACTGCTTGCCAGCTCAGAATTTCTAGACCCATGTCTCTTTCACACATTTCAAAAATAAACTGTATTCATAAAAACAGAAAAGAAATACTAAACAGTTCCTGGCTTTCTTTACACTGTCATCCAGTCTATACATCTGACGTGTTGTCAAATCAAACATTCATGGTGTCATCCAAGTCAAACACCAATGCCATTCATGTGACTTTTTTGAACAGTACACCCTTCAAGTGTTTGTAGGGCTGTTACACAGGGCCTAGCTCCTCAGTATCCAGTGGCAGCAGGGCCTCAAATTGCAGTCCTTCCTCAGAAAACTTATGCAATGGCATCAAAGTTTTAATGTAACCCTTAGCACATGGCACAGCCACCTGGTATGTACCAGGTGGCAGCATTCACTTATGGATATCTCCTTGTATTGGAAGTCTCAGCCTGCTCCATGGAGCAAGCTCTGGATCGGATAATGATCTAGGGGATTCTGAGGCAAAGAGCATGGCTTGCCGGCTCCTCACCTTTCGGAGTTCCTCCCTCACATCCATCCCCCTAAACTGCAAGAGGACAAGTTGATGCAAGTCCATCTGGAGTTGGCACAATTCCCTGACTGTCTTGCTTTCTGAACACCTTGGTGGATGAAGAACCTCTTGATGTTGTTCTTGGTTGCTTCCCACCAGTACACCAAGTCAAAAGGGGGGTTTCATAGATCTCCAGTTCTCCAACCTGCATGATCTTTTTTTTAGTTCCTTGATGTTCTTGGGGTCAGCAGATTAGGAGTAAAGAAATTATGCCTGCATTAACCAACATCCCATCTCTTCTGCTCCCCCCCACCCCACCAAACACAAAGAACCATCAGAAGGCAAGCTGACCAAAACCAGTGTCAACCACCTCCTGGATTTGAGCAACAAATAATGCCAAAAAAAGCAAATCCAAATCAACACTATTCCAGCTTCAAATTTTATGATTTTAATCACAATTAAAAAGTTGAGAAAACAGTTACCATAGGAGAATGCCATCACCAACTGCACTAAACAGACGGTCACTGTTAGAATCCATGGGAATCAATGTTGACAGTCAGGATCACCTTCCAATGCATTGTTAATCCAATTAACAAATGCAACCTTTTCTTCCTCTGGAATTTAAGAGAATATCTTTCAAGCATTTCTGGTCATACTCAAAAAAAAATAGACAGCAATTTGCAAATTTTACAGTGGAAAACCATATGAAGCCAAACAGACAAGGTACATCTTGGGATAAAAAATCAACCTTGCAATGGCTATGGGACTTAATATTTGCCAGGCACACCACTTATGCACAGGCAGGGGCTGAGCACATTTTCTTGGTCTTGAGGTCTGAAGTCAAGTCAAAGCAGCACAATGTTATTCATATTTATTCCTCAAAGTGCAACTTCAACCTCATCTAATTAAATACTACCATAACCTTGTTTTGGTCTCTTCTCTATCACTTCAGTAAACTACAGGAATCTATCTTCTCTTGAGACTGTAAAAAGATATGAAAAATAAAAGTTGTAAAGATTTCCATTATCTTTTAAGGAATTAAATTTGTTTTTGCATCACACGTTCACTTTTTTAGTGGAGGCGCAACATTTCTAAGAATACTTCATCCACAAGATGCCGGAAACTATTTTCCATTTCACTAATAAATCAAGATGCACAAAGCTGCATTTTCTTTAAGTTCAGTAAATTGTCAAATGTAATAGAAACATTCTCAACATCTGGCTCATAGCACTTGTCTCAGTTGTGAGGTGAGCAATTCTAGTTTATAAAAACACTGCTTCAGAAAAGTTGCATGTTACATTACAATGTACTAGATATTTGATCCTAGCCTGGAGAGGGAGCTAGAGTATTTTAATGTAATAAAAGTACATTAGAAAAGAAAATATGGGAAGTGCCTCCAGCTCAATATACATTGACACATGCCAGAACCTCTCTCACTTCCACCATCTAAAATTCAAAGGCTTGCCTTTTAATTCTTGACAGCTATTGCTCCAGAAATTTTAAGTAACATTGCCATTTTTAAAATTAAGGCCTTTCCTCTAACTTGAGAAAACTAAATAGCTGAAGTTTATTGGGCACTTGACCACTAAATACAGTGAAGGGGGATGAATCAGGATGCAGTGACTGCACTAAAACCCATTTTAAAATCCTGTTGTCTGCAGGAGTATAAGACTTAATGGGCTATGTGTTTCACAATGATTTAAAATATCAAGAGATAGTGCATCATCCTGATTGTGAATAAAGATTTCAGGTTTGTGTGCTCTGCAAGTGGTCAGGAAGCACAGTGTGCCCTCTCACTAATACTATCTTGAGACCATGGGTGTGTGCACCAAATCAAAGTCAGCCAGCAAAATTAGCAACACAGAAAATGGCCAGCTCCTACATGGAGGTGGCTGACACGGCTGAAGTCCAGAGTTGGGTAAAGTGGGGAAGGAGGCAGTCGGTTGATGTAGTGGGGTGGTCAGGCTCAGTCAGGTGGCTGGTTGTAGGATTGGTGTATCCAACTGCTTTCATTGCTGTACCAAATGCCGTGCTTCAGGAACAGTCATTCATAGCCCAGTCTAACCATGAGAAAACTACAAAAAAAAAATATTAATTCATGTAGCATTTATCACAGTTGATGCAGCACAAACTTTGTTGCCTCTGCAGCCAAACTTTCACAGCTTTCTGATCCTGGAACGAAGCTGGACTGAAACCACAAGAGCAGCTCTCGCAGAGATAAAGAAAATCATGTAGACTTCAATGGATTTAGAGGATATTTAGAATGGAGAATTAAACATGGTTAACAAATCATGTTTTGCCTTCATTTTATTTACAATGATGATTTAATTTGCAGAAATATCTTGCATTTCATTGGTGGTTTTGATCTTTATTCTTCCCTTCATTAAGTATTATCCTTCTACACAGCACTACCCAAGTGCTGCCTTTGTTGTGATGCAAGCTTAGGCAATGGATTGGAGTGAGACAGAATAAGGGAGAGTCCCCCCTTCATTACTCCCCATCTTTAACAATGCATTTTGAAGATACTGTATCTTGGCTTGCAACATGGTTGAGACAGCAACAACAGCAACCTCCCTTCAGAAGCAGTCTATAGGTTCACCTATTAATCATCGTATCCAAGTGCTGAGAGGCAAGACACAAACCTAAGTCCTGCATGCCCTCTCATGACACAATTACAGAGAGCAGAGATGTCTACCACCCCTTGGGCAATATTCATCCCTTAGCCAATAACTAAATCAAAGTGTTCTATTCTGACGAAAGATCATTGACCTGAAACACAAACTCTGTTTCAATCTTCCCAGATGCTGCCCAACGAGCTGAGTATCTCAACATTTTGTTTTATTTTAATTTCAGATTTCAGCATAAATGGGATTTAGCTTTCCAAATTAAAACAGATTGCTTGGGCATTACCTCATCTGTGTTTGCACAATCTTACAGTGTGTACATTGACTAATGTGTTTCTTGCATTAAGAGCTGTGACTGGGGAAAGTACTTCATTGGCCATTAATGCTTGGAACATTCCAAGGTCATGAAGATGGACATTGTCTTTGCATTGTATGCTATTTTTGTCCCCAGTATGTTTAAATTCATTATTTCTGAGCAGAAAAGACCTTCATTTCTTTAGCATCATCTTTTTGGCATTCAGAAGACAAATTTTACCATCTGTAACAGATTAAAATTTTAACAGATTAATCATTATGAAAAAACTGGCTGTAGACTAAACTAAAGCTTCAACATCCCTGCCATTGCCTAATATTCTCTTCACAAGCCCAATGCATCACAGACATTAATTGAGCCTCCACACAAACAAAAATTAAGATAACAAAATAAAAGTGGAGTTCCAGGCATCTGTGTGACAGAGGAATGATTCCTTCAAGCAAAGACTTTTCCATGTGGACTTTTAATGTGCAATTAATGCTAATACAGTTGTACTTCCCTGGCAAATCAATTTAGACACCAGTAACTCTCCTAATGCTGCTCCCAGAATTAATTACCTTTTAGAAGTCTGCCAACCTTGAGACATTCCCACACAGTACTGGACAGAGGGGATTGGGAGGGGGGGGGGGGGCAGTGCTGGGATGTGGACTATGCACAGAGTAACTGATTTCATCTGCTCCTTAAAGGAATTGTCTCCTATCTTAGGTCTACTGAGGTGAGCCTTCCTGTAAAGGAGAGGCTCATAAACCTGTGGCACCAAATGAAATTAATTCAGACAAGAAGAAAACATTTTACATTTTCTTCTGCTATAAAGGTCACTGTTATAGAGGCTTTAGGTTCTGAAGCAACACCACAACAATCTTTCAACAAGGAAAAACCATTATTCCCAAAGCTATTGCTAAGAGATTAGAAAATACAATTAACTCATTGGTTATTTATGGAGTTCAGACCGACTTCTACAGAGACACAGGTCTTTTTAATTCAGCACACAATGTGTCCATTAAGATGGCCAACAATAAATCATATGGGAAAAAATCCATGGACAGGTGTAACAAAATCATTAACCAGTTTCCATGAAATTCTTAGCTACAAAAAAAAAATCAATTAAATTATAACGCCATTTCCCCATTTCAGATGTGATAAATGAACCTGACCCTCAAACTAAAGTCATGGTTCACACAAAACACATCTTTTACATGTGCTTATTATTCAACCACAGCCTCCAGTCATTTTCCCCTTTTTTGGTATTGTGGCAAGCAATGTTATAACCTTTGGGTGATGAGACATGTCCTGAATTCTGTTACCAAGGTCCCTAAATTATGATGTACATTTCCCTGAGAGGTATGATCAGCATCCCTGAGGTATACAGAAGAAAATAAGAAATTGAACAATTTTACAAGATTTATAAGGCTGTGGATATTTACTGCAGGGGATATGGAGACTGTCAATTATATGGGGAAATAACAACCAATATTAAAGGGTCAATATAAAAAATGGACAAGATAGATGTTCCCACTGGCAGATGTCAAGAACAAGAGGTCATATTATAAAAAGGTAATTGGCAAAAGAACCAAAATCTATTTTAAAATAAAGCACCTAGGGTTAGGATCTGGAGTTCAGTGCAAGAGGTTGTGGAGACAGATTCAATTGCAAGGTTCAAAAGGGAGCTAGATTAGTACTTGAAAGGAAAAACAATTGCAGGGGCTGTGGGCAAGGTAGGGGGGCTATTGGGCAAGGTAGGGAGGCTACGTGGGCAAGACTGGTGATGGGCCCAGCAGGATAATGGCCCCTTTCCATATTGCAATTTTTGTGATTCCATATATGCCTGTAAAGATACAGGGCAGATGGTAAATTTGGAAGGTGTTGTACAAAACAAAAGATTGTTTTCTTTTGCCTTTTTCCCCACTTTATTTTCTAATCTCTTAGCATTAGCTTTGGGAATAATAGTTTTTCTTTGCTGAAAGATTGTTGTGGTGTTGCTTCAGAACCTAAAGCCCTTTATAACAGTGACCTTTATAGCAGAAGAAAATGTAAAATGTTTTCTTCATGTCTGAATTAATTTCATTTATTTGGTGCCACAGGAAAAAGAAAATGAACAGGCAGAGAGAGTAGAGAACCCTGGAGGCTGTTCCCCTCAGTAACATGTTTTCTGCTTTGGAGACTGTTGAGGGAGGTGACTTGCTGGGGCCTAGCAGCAGTAGCCAGGTCTGTGGCACTGGGACTGGTCCTGCTGCTTAGAAAGGAAGGGAGAAGAGGAAAGCAGTAGTGATAGGGGACTCGATAGTCAGGGAAACAGATAGGACATACTGTGGCAGTGAGCATGAATCCCAGATGGTTTGCTGCCTCCCAGGTGCCAGGGTCCGGGATGTCACTGATTGGGTCCACAGGATTCTAGAGTGGGAGGGAGAACAGCCAGAAGTCGTGGTTCATGTTGGTACCAACGACATAGGTAGGAAGAGGGATGAGGTCTTCAATAGGGAGTTTAGCGAGCTAGGCAGAAGGATGAAGGACAGGACCTTGAGGGTAGCGATCTCGGAATTGCTGCCAGTGCCACGCAATAGTGAAGGTAGGAATAGGAGGAGATGGCAAATAAATGCATGGCTGAGAAGTTAGTGCAGGAGGGAGGGTTTAGATTTTTGGATCATTGTGATCTCTTCTGGGGAAGGTAGGACCTGTACACAGAGGATGGGTTACACCCAAACTTGAGGGGGGCCAATATCCTTGCAGCCAGGTTTGCAAACTAGATTGCGAGGGGGAAAGGAACCAGAGGAGTAGGTCAGGGGAGGAAGGGGATGGGGAAAAGTCAGATCTGACAGGTAGAGGGGCTTCAAGGAAGGAGAAACAGTACAGGCTACAAAAGCAGTAAGGTGGATGGGCTAAACTGCATTTACCTGAATGGGAGAAGCATCAGGAATAAGGAGATGAACTGAGAGCTTGGATAAGTACATGGGACTTTGATATTGTGGTTATTACAGAGACGTGGCTGACATCAGGGCAGGAATGGATATTGAATATTCCTGGTTCTCAGTGTTTTAAAAAGGGATGGTTGGGGGGGGTGGAAGAAGAGGAGGAGGGGTGGCGATACTGGTCAGGCACACTGTTACAGCTGCAGAAAGGGTAGATAATGTAGAAGGATCCTCTCTCGAGTCATTATAAGTGGAAGTTAGGAACAAGAAAGGGGCAGTTACCCTCTTGGGAGTATTCTATAGGCCCCCCAGTAGCAGTAGGGATACTGAGGAGCAGATTGGGAGGCAGTTTTTGGAGAGATGCAAAAAAAATAACAGGGTTATTATAAGGGGAAACTTCAACTATCCAAATATGATTGGCACCTACTGAGTGCCAAAGGCTTAGATGGCCACAGTTTGTTAAGTATGTCCAGGACAGATTCCCGATGCAATATGTTGACAGGCCGACTAGAGGGAATGCCACATTAGATCTAGTTTTAGGTAATGAACCGGGTCAGGTGACAGATCTCAGTGTGTGAGCATGTGGGGGACAGTGACCATTGCTCCATAACTTTTAGCATTGTCATGGATAGGGATAGGAGCAAAGAGGACGGGAAGATATTTAATTGGGGAAAAGTGAATTATGAGGCTCTAAGGCGAGAACTTGAGAGTGTAAATTGGGGTGACATGTTTTGAAGGGAAATGTACGATGGAGATGTGGTCGATGTTTCAGGGATCTTTTGCAGGATGTTAGGGATAAATTTGTCCAGTGAGGCAGAGAAGAAATGGTAGGGTGAAGGAAACCGTGGGTGACGAGAGAGAGGTGGAACAACTAGTAGGAAGGCGGCGGCAGCAGACATAAGGTGTAAGCAGCAAGGATCAAACAGGGCTCATGAGAAATATAGAGTAGCAAGGAAAGAACTTAAGAAGGGGCTGAGGAGAGCGAGAAGGGGACATGAAAAGGCTTTGGGCGAGTAGGGTTAAGGAGAATCCCAAGGCTTGTTTCTCATACATAAAGAGCAGAAGGATGGCTAGAGTAAAGGTAGGTCCGATTAAAGACCAAAGGTGGGAAGATGTGCCTGGAAGCTGTGGAAGTGGGTGAGGTTCTCAATGAATATCTCTTCAGTATTCACCAAGGAGAGGGGTCTTGATGACACTGAGGACAGTGTTGGTAAGGGTAATGTTCTAGAGTATGTAGATATCAAGAGATAGGATATGTTGGAGCTGTTAGAAGATATTAGGACAGATAATTACCCGGGGCCTGACAGAATATTCCCCAGGCTGCTTCGTGAGGTGAGGGAAATTGCTGAACCGTTGGCTAGGATCTTGGAGTCCTCGTTGTCCACGGGGATGGTACCGGAGGATTGGAGGGTGGCGAATGTTGTCCCCTTACTCAACAAAGGTAGTAGGGATAGTCAAGGGAATTACAGACCAGTGAGCCTTACGTCTGTGGTGGGTAAGCTGTTGGAAAGGGTTCTAAGAGATAGGATCCATGAGCATTTGGAGAAACATGGACTGATTAGGGACAGCCAGCATGACTTTGTGAAGGGAAGATCTTGCCTCAAGCCTGATAGGGTTCTTTGAGGTGACAAGGAAGACTGATGAGGGTAGTGCAGTAGATGTGGTCTACATGGATTTTAGTAAGGCATTTGACGAGGTTCCACATGGTAGGCTTCTTCAGAAGGTCAGAGGCCAAGGGATCCAGGGAGGCTTGGTTATGTGGATTCAAAATTGGCTTGCCTGTAGAAAGCAGAGGGTTGTGGTGGAGGGAGTGCATTCGGATTGGAGGCCGGTGACTAGTGGTGTCCGCAGGTTCTGGGACATCTACTTTTTGAGATTTTTATTAACAATTTAGGTGAGGGGTGGAAGGGTGGGTTAGCAAGTTTGCAGATGACACAAAGATCGGTGGTGTTGTGGATAGTGTGGAGGGCTGTAGAAGCTTGCAGAGGGATATTGATAAGATGCAGAGCTGGGCTGACAAGTGGTAGATGGAGTTCAATCTGGAGAAGGGTGAGGTAGTACACTTTGGAAGGACAAACTCCAAGGAGGAGTACAAGGTAAAAGGCAGGATTCTGGGCAGTGTGGAGGAGCAGAGGGATCTGGGGGTTCATATCCACAGATCACTGAAAGTTACCTCATAGGTGGATAGGGTAGTTAAGAAAGCTTATGGGATGTTAGCTTTCATTAGTTGGTGGATCGAGTTTAAGAGACGCGAAGTAATGATGCAGTTTCACAAAACTCTAGTTAGACCACACTTAGTACTATGTCCAGTTCTGGTCACTCATTTTAGGAAGGATTATGGAGGCGTTGGAGAGGCTGCAGAGCAGATTTACCAGGATGCTGCCTGGATTAGAGAGTATGGATTATGAGGAGAGAATAAAGGAGCTAGGGCTTTACTCATTGGAGACAAGGAGGATGAGGAAACATAAGAGGTGTACAAAATATTAAGAGGAATAAATAGAGTGGACAGCCAGCACCTCTTCCCCAAGGCACCAATGCTCAAAACAAGAGGACATGGCTTTAAGGTATTGGGTGGGAAGTTCAAGGGAGATGTCAGAGGGAGGTTTTTCCACCCAGAGAGTGGTTGGTGCATGGAATGCGCTGCCTGGAGTGGAGGTGGAGGCTGATACATTGGTCAAATTGAAGAGATTGTTAGATAAGCATATGGAGGAATTAAGTTAGAGGGATATGTGGGAGGAAGGGGTTAGATAGTCTTAGTGGTGGTTTGAGGGGAAGCACAACATGGTGGGCTGAAGGGCCTGTACTGTTCTATGGATTGCACTTACAGCCCCTATAGCCAATACCAGGGCACATCATCCTATCATTTGAACCTGAATTTTTAGATAAATTCTCCAGAGAAGCCAAAGATGCATCTACCCAAATGATGTTTCCAAACCACTGCACATTCCCCTTCTCTGACAAACTACTGTGTGGTCTCAAGAAGAAAAGAGGTCCTGAAGTGAGTTATGTACCTTCATAGGAATGCTGGGTCCCTTCACTGGACCTGTCAGACATGCCACCTATAGCGCAAATCCCCTCTTTTTTATTGATGACTTTTCTAAACGTTTTGCTGATCTCCTTGTCTTTAAGATCCTGGAAGACCTGGAATTAAAAACAGGAGTTGATTTGGCAGTGTATAATTGCAGTACCTATAATGGTATGTATTTGGAACACTGATAAGATGGATTATTCAAAGCATGGTGTGAATGAAGATCATTCATTTAGTTTTGCTTTTAAAAACCCAACAACAAATAAAAATCATCTGGAAACATCATGCAACATACAAGTTTCACTGCATTGTCAATTAACTTCAAATATCCTCTCTAACAATCAACTCTCATTCTTCCGTTTAAAGGGTAAATAAAGACAAAAGCACATCTTTTGAAGTATATTGTAAAAAAGAATTGATGTAATAAGAACACAATGTTCCAGAATAGACAACCAAGTAATTTAAGCCTTTGGCTATACTACATTTTTAAAAAAACTAACAACATACATAACAGCCAATCAGAACTTTTGTTTCCTACAGAGGAGAAATAATTGGAGGATAAGAAAGGATTCCAATTTAAAAACTTCACAATTCATTAATGGTAATGTTAATTCATGTTGCAAGTGATGCTTCGATTAACCACTTAAAAAGTACAAAGGTGAAAAACAGATTTTACTGTCACTAAATAAAGATGAATCAACAAGCAAATAAAGAGGGGTGTGTGTGTCTCTGGGTGCCACTGGATTTAGTAATAAATTGAAAACCAGCAAAGCATACAGGAATGTCCCTTCATGCATTAAAGAGGACAAATATCATTGCTGGAAGAGAGAAGTAGTATCCAAATCATTCCAACACATTAGAAGTGGGGTAAACTTCCTTTGCATTATCTACTATAGCAGAATACTCTTTCCTGTATGCACATTAGCCTTTTGGGCAAAATTTGCCCTCCAAATAAAATCAAAAAGGAAAACAAACATTGGGTTGAGAGAAACACCTAACCTTTAGTGGTACTGGTCATTTTCCTACATTATCACTAGGTCCCATGCAAACCAGATGCAAAACAAAAAAAGAAATCCTATCTTCCTACTCCATGCCCTCTAAAGATTTCTGTCAAAGAAATCATTATTTGTTGCAGCAACACAAAAACCTGGAGGAGCTCAGTAAGTCAGGCAGCATCTATGGAGGGAAATGGACAGTCGACGTAATGGGTTGAGACCCACCAAGTTCCTCCAGTTTTTTGTATACTGCTCCAGATTTCCACCATCTGCAGTCTCGTGTCTTGTGTCTTTGGATATATTTATTGACTGGGCTTTTTCAGCAAGAAGGATCAATATTCTTCTGTTACACAAAACTAACCTTAGAACAATCACTTCTCAAAGTTAAATAAAGCAAGTTTATTCTGAAGGCATATGTGGTGATATTGAAATGTTTTCTTTACAAAGGAGCTTCAATATTCCCATCTGTCTTAAGTCTACATTCATGGCTGGCCTCCCAAAATTTGTTCTGTTGCCTTCGTGGCAGAATCACATTTTCTTTACTTCTTTCATTAAAAGAACTATTTTTTATTAATTTTAAATGTGAGGAATAGTAAAAATAACTGTTACCGAAAAGTAAATAAAATAGTGCAAAAGAGAAATAACAAGGTAGAGTTCATGGACCGTTCAGAAATCTGACAGCAGAGCAGAAGCAGCTGTTCCTGAAACATTGAGTGTGGCCTTCAATGGCTTGCACTGTACTGCTGCCGCAAAACAAATTTCACGACATACATCAGTGATAATAAACCGAATTCTGAATATTCTCCGAATGCAAACTCAACAATATAAAAGCAAAAGCACCATATGGTACATTGTGGCCAAGTACAAGACAACTTAAAAATTGTTTCATGTATATAATAAATCAAGGAAGTAAAATTGCATTTCACATATTGCCTGGGGGTAAAAAAAACTGCTACAGAGCAAACCCATATATTAGGCTTCAATACCATTTTTATTAATCTAGTGGACAAACTGCAAAATACTGAAGCCATCATACTTTAATTAAAATGGTTTTTCTTGAGATAATGTCTGTTCTCGCCAATTTATCAGCCTCCATTGCCTGGTGATTAAAAAAAACTCTTGAAGCTGTCCTTCAACCTCTACATTCTTCCCAGCCAATTAGTGAAAACACTAGGAACAAGGCCCTGCAGCAATTGTTCAGCAACAGGGAGGCTACATATCCCAGAACATTTATGAAAATTAAAGGAAAATAAATAGGATGGACCAGCAGTGTTAAGTGAGCCCAGAAGAGTCATAAACCTAACCATCCCATTTCAGCCAGCAGAGCTGACCACATGGGTTTACTTCGGGTACCCCAGTTTCCCCACCACATCCCAAAGACACAGTGGTAGGTCAACTGGCTACTGTAAATTACCCCCACAAATATAGGCTAACAGCAAAGAGAATCAAAAGGGGATTGTTCAGCATCTGTGGGAGAAGTTGCAGGAGTACACGGAAATAGGGAAAGGGAGAAATGAGACGAATGATGTTACTTTTCTGGGAGCTGGCATAGACCTGAAGGGCCAAATGAACTCTGTGTCAGAAAGGAGAACTTCTCCTGTGTCATGTTAACAACAACGTAAAAAAACAGAACAAGTGAAAGGCACAAAAAAAACACACACACAGGTCACTTACCGAAACAAATTCCTCAAAACTAATCCTTCCATCCCCAGAACGGTCTCCCACAGCTAGAATTTGTTCCACAATTTCACGAACCTTGTAACCAGGTAGAGGATGATTTGCCTCCTTAAAGAGATCTTGAAGTTCATAATCACTGATATAACCAGAATTGTCAAGATCTATTTTTTAAAAAAAAATCTGGTTTATGTGGTAGAAAAGCCAACAGTCTTCATATAACAAAACTCTCTCACAATCATTTACACTATTATTTGCTAAATTAATCAAATACTTTAGATGAATCATGAGCTGTTTGAACATTGCGCCAATGAAAATATTTGCCATGCCATAAAGAATTTTGCACACTAAAATCAATACAGTAGAGGAAATTTTGGTACAAGTGATGAGATGACCAGGATGGGTTCATTCAGGAAAGTTCAAGCTTCCTAACACTTGTGAAGATAGTTGTAGCAGCACAACCCCATCAATACACCCACTGCGTCAGAGTTAAGAGGTGTCTGAAAATCAGTCTGATAACACCCGAAAGCTGTACCTATTTTGTTAAAGGCTTCTTTCATTTCTTCCAGCTCTTCCCGAGATATCTGCGTTGTGTGGTTTTCCATCTTGAGCCAATCGGGAAGTTCTTCTTTACAATTTCAGACCTAAATTTGAGCATAAAATCAGTTCAATGTCTCAATTTCTTTTTTGAAGGTTAAACAGGATACATGAGACCTGTTGCTGTTTTGAAAAGGAGTGCCTGCTACTTTTCAGACTAGTCAATAACAGGACTGTTAGTCATATTGGGTGTCATAGATAGCATTTCCTCTGTTGCCTTGCCAATGCTTCCTTATCCCGAACTAAAATTATGAAACAGTTAATCAAAATGATCACTCAATATTACACTGTAAAGCACTCCTCCCATGAAATGATAGTACATGCAAAAAATTGGACACAGACCTTCATTTCCACTGTCAACTTAATACATTGCAAATCCACATAAATTAAACTATAACGACATGGACAAAACCCAATAGATCAGCAGCAGCAGTAACAGAACTACACAACCCCAATGCAAAAGATAACTAACTGCTATGTTCCAAATGCAAACCCTCAATGAGTTCACAATGTTTCTAGTTACAAAATACAAGTACAGTGATTGATTGTACATCTGTTTACTTCAAATGGCAGGCCAGCTAAAAAGCCACCGACTATTAAGCAGGCAGCAAGACAATGTGAACTAATTATAATTGCAAACTAATATCCATTTATTAAATTGGTGCCTTTTCCTCAGGGTTCAACAGCTTCAGAAGATGGTACTGTTCATAATTTCAAAATAACAGGTACACCACTTAATACTTTTAAATATCTTGCTGACATGGAAAGAGATATCAGATGCTTGATGAGCTTAGTGCATACATTCCTCTGACCAGTGTTCTCAAACAACTTTTGGAACATTCAGCCTAGAATATGACAGTATTATTTTTTCAAAAAGCATCCCTTTTTGCTGAATCTTACACACTCTTTTCTTTTACTGTGCATTTATAAGGGCATCCTTTAAAACAAAAATGGTTTAAAACAAATAACATGTTAAAGGTTTACACTGCAGTGCTAGATATTGTGATTATTCAATATGGCCAAGGTGTTGTCTGCATACATTTTTCACAAAGCCATTAGAAAGTGTATTTGACACAGCCACAGTTATACTTATTCCAGTGATGATACAGGAATTTGTTGAGATTTTCATGACTGATTCTCATTCTATCCATTTGAAAATTCTTCAATGCACATTTAATGTTCCCTCTACCCATCACACTTTGTCAAAATTGGGCCACATAGAGTTCCCAGCATGAATGAATCAGAGTTTTGCTCCTTGACGAGGAGATTTGTTTTGCAGGTGTGCCTTAGCAAAAGTATACAACTATCAGTACAAGTCTGTATAAACCTGAAAAAGATTAAATAGTGTATATGTGTGGAAGTTAAGAGAATTAATCAGCAGCAGACAGGAAAGTATATTCACATTCACCCAACCATTCATCTGAATTATGAGTACAGCAAGAATAGGAATTAATGGCTTGTAGCATTCCAGTCCAAGTTACAACCAGCTGTCAGTTCATTAGCTACTATTAACAGCAGCGTTGCCAATGATAATTCTGCAATTAATTAATTGTCTGTTTAACATGAGATTTAAAATACTTTAAGCTCAAAGACGGAATTCCATCATTTTCCAAACAACTGCAATTTCACCCAAAATATCACTGAGAATTAAAGTTTACAGGAGAACTGCAAGATGATTAACTTTTTTTTCCTACTCCCAGTCATTTCATTCAAATTTTATTTCAGACAACGAACTAATTGAATTTCTTTTTGTGCAGGTCTATTTACCTCTGCAAGTCAGGATTATTAGCAGGACTTTTTCCCCAATTAATAATAAACACTTGCAAGTAAGGTGGTGGGGGGCAGCTGCTCCGTTGCAACATTAGATACTTAGGAAAGTTGATAGAAAAATAACTGGAACTGAATAGAAAATAACTACATTCAGAGAAAAATAAGTTCCTGAAGATCTTTAAAGAGCTCTTCAAGTTTTTATTCCTCTCTGTTGGACTTCTGGGACCAGTGACACATCACACTAGGATAACAGCAAGCAATACATGTAAAGCGATTTTTGGTGGTGGTGAAGTAACATTTCAAGTGATTCTTCCCAGAGCCTGAGATGAAAACCTTTCTGCCAGCCACTTGAATAGAACTACACTTTATATTGAAGGAACTAGAAAATTTATTAATCCCTAAAACAATTTACCCAAAACTACTTGTTGCAGCAAACTCATACCTCACTGCAGTGAGAGCATCTCAACTTTCCCCAACATAAGCATAGTTTCTATGTTTTATTTCACACATTACAGGAAGAACCAAATTGTGAAACACAAACTTGAAACTCCAGCAAAATTTCTAGCAATGAAACATTTTAACGTTGGCTTCACTGTAAAGCAGTTGTTGATCTACACTATGTTTCAAGTTGCTGGCTGTTATTTGAACTTTTCTGAAGTTCTCATCACTCCTGGCCTTGCATTGATATAGCAATTTATTATCTCTCAAACAAAAAGCATTTTAAAGCACTTCACGTACAATTAATTCTGAAATTCATTTACCACAGTTACTTAAATAAATGTCATGGGGGCCATTCAAGGGTTGCGTCAATGGTGGAAACATGGGAGTTACTACAGTGACCCAAAAGGTCTTCCCAATTTTTCATTAGAGAGATTTTCTGCTCACACAGTCCTGACTGTTGGACAAAGAATCTCAAAAACATCCAGAATTGCTTTCTTGTCATATTTGATTAGGCATATTAAGGTACTTATAAAGCCCAAATTGGTTATGTTCCAGTTTTAGTCAACAATTCACAGTTGTGTTACTCAATCATGTGAAAAGGCTTTTCTTCAGATAAACCATTGGACTGTCATGTGGTACAAACTACCCAAGTAACAGAAGCTAGCCAGTACATTGCTAAGTAATATGAAGCATTTTGAACATTTCAATCTTAAATTATTAAGAAGAAGTTCTACCAGGGATGACAGTGCAGAAGTACTAAAGAAGGACAATGTCAAAGGTTGCACACAAGTTCAGGAGTACATTTTCTTTATCACAGTAAAGTATACAACTCTGATCAGAGATGTTTCAGTATGTAGTGAGAGGGGGAGTAAAACCTGACTGATGGTAATGTTTTGAAAGCAACGCTGCTTTAAAAGGAAGAGATTGGAGATGGACAGCAATTTGCAAGGAAGAATGTTATCTTATGTGATGTTACCTTCCCTGATAGGTAGCTTCTCAGAACTTCAAGTTTCAAAAAAAATCAATTTCAAATATCTATCAGTCTCTCTCAATTTCATGCAGTGACTGAGCCAAGTGATAAAGAAGGTGATTTACCTCTCAGTCTTCAATGACCGAATGTCTGTGGAAACTGACCTCTGGCTTGTAGCAAGACATCCTTCTACTTGTCCTCTAGGAATAAAAGGCCAACATACAGTTTTGCTTACTATACCTGGCCCATAGCATTCTATGCCTTGACAATTAAAGCACAAATTTAGATTATACTCAAATGTTGCAGGAGGACATGCCCCTACCACCCACTCAGGCACATTTCCAGATACTAACCACCCTCTGGTGAACTTCCTCCTCAGTTTCAGATACTTCTACTTTGGGTAAAGGTTTCCCTACTACCTATTCAACCTGTGGTTGGAGTACAGGGGAGGGGGGGGAGGGGGGGGGGGGGGGGGGGGGGGGGGGGGGGGGGGGGGGGGGAGGGGGGGGAGGGGGGGGGGGGGGGAGGGGGGGGGGGGGGGGGAGGGAGGCTTAGTGGAATGGTGTCATGACAACAACCTTTCCCTCAATGTCAGCAAAACAAAAGAGCTGGTCATTAACTTCAGGAAAGGAAGTGGTGTACATGCAGCTGTCTGTATCACTGTGCTGAGGTTCAGTGCTTCTGGGAGTGAATATCACCAATAGCCTGTTCTGGTCCAACCACATAGAAACTATGGCCAAGAAAGCTCACCAGCACCTCTACTTCCTTGGGAGGCTAAAGAAATTTGGCATGTGCCATTGACCATCACCAATTTTTAAATCGATGCACCATAGAAAGCATCTGATCGAGATGCATCAAAGCTTAGTATAGGAACTGCTCTGCCCATGAACTGTGGAGAGTTGTGGACACAGCACAGAAACCAGCCTCCCCTCCAAGGACTATCTGTACTTTGCTGCCTCAGTAAGGCAGCCAGCATAATCAAAGACTCCACCTATCCCAGACATTCTCTTTTCCCCTCTCCCATCAGGTAGAAGATAGAAAAGCCTGAAAGCACATACCACCAGGCTCAAAGACAGCTTCTATCCACTGCTATACAAATATTGAACAGTTCTCTTGTTTGACAAGATGGACTCTTGACCTCACACCTTGTCATCTACTTCCACTGCACTCTGTAGCTGTTACACTTTTTTCTGCATTCTGTATCGTTTTCCCTTGGGCCACCTCAATGCACCGTGTAACAAAGTGATCTATATGAATGGTATGCTAGACAAGTTTGTCCCACAGTACATGCAACAGTAATAAACCAATTCCAATCTTGTATACCTCTTTAAAAATTTCCCTTTCGGCCTCCTGTTGCAAAGAAAACAGACCTCAGTCTCTTCATAACTGAAATGCTGCCAACCAGGCAACACCCTCTGCATTTTCAGCAGTGCAATGGTTTGTATAGTTTATATGTACCTTTCTATAGTGGGATGACCAGAACTATCCACAGTACTCCAAGTTCTAGACCTGGACCCATTAGTTCCAGTGAGCACAAGGCACATTTTGTGGGTTTCACTTGATGTGTTTTTCCAATGTTGTTTAGTTTCAAAACAAACTCATTGCAATATTGAGGCTTAATTCAAATCATCACTGGTTAAAGTTTAATGCTTCATTGTTGTACAAAGTAAAACTCAGCATGATTGCGATAAAAATATGACAAGGCAGCGGTCACTTGAGGAAAATCCTGGAAGTCTGTGTGAACAGCCGTTACAGCAAACCAACAAAATGTATGCAGAATGGCTAATAAATGAAACTGAGCAAAATAGTTCCATTCACGGATGTACATCAGCAATCACTTGAATCCAAAGCCTTAAAACTCATTCACACCGGGAATATTCTCATCGACTCCTCTTCAGTAGAAATATTCCAACAGTCATCTCACCCAAGTACTTCTAATGGAAGATTCAACATTAATTTCAGAACATACATACTAGGTATTTATCATTGGGTACTCAAAGCAGGAAGGACCAAATACAATTGAGACTTTCAATTAACACTGTAGCCACAAAAAAAATCCACCAGCACCTTTTAATGATTTTATTCAAAGAGGAAGTTGGGGGGGGGGGGGGGGTGGGTGGGGTGGTGGGGTGAAGAGTAAAGAAAAAACCAAAAAGGTGCACAGTATTAACTAGCTAATAACTATATTCAAATGTTGGTCTTTTGCAAGTACAGAAGAGATTCTGTTAACTCAACTGTATAAGAAAGTGTTTAGCATGCATACATTCAACATAGAGTCCATGCTTCTCTCCTATTTTGCATCTACACTACATCCTAGAACATCTTTATGCTTACTATTTATGCAATACACTAGAGTCCTTGGGGTACACTGAACCTGACTTGCCCTAGTTCACTTAAATAGTTGAAGATATTTTCTTGAATAAAAAACTTGTTACTAAACCACCTTCAAAATAGACTTAATTCAAATTAAGAAATGAATATTTGAGGCCTTAGTTTAAATCAGACAGGAGTGCAGTTCAACATAGAAAATATTAATTTCATCTAACTTTGTTGTGTTTGGTTAAGAAACAGACCTTCAGAAAGGCTATTGTAACATGTAGCATTAAAACACCGACAAATCACCTCCAGTATTAACAGCACACAACAGAATGACCACTTCCAAATGGTCAATAGTTTCAAGTTACAGTTCAGAACCAAATTTCTGCATTGTTTTTCCATTTCTTCTCTATTCTGCTTATGGTTTCTAGTTTTGGTGAACAGCCTTATAACCACCCTTAACTCCAGAATTCAGTGGTTTTTAACCACCAAAGTAATCAATAACCTCTACTATTTTTCTCCCACGTGTCAAGTTTTACTTCACACAGTGAATCATTCAATTTGAGCTAAGTGGTTGAATGAATGCTCAGGTCTTGCAATGAAATTATTACTTCCAAATTAAACAGAGCTTAAAGTTATAGTGCTATTACCCAGCCTGATGTCAGATAAGCACACACAAAATCTGATCACATACAGAAAACTAAACTAACATCCGTAATGGCAGCATATCTGTACTGGCTAACCTTTGACACCATTGTAATTGTGCTCCCATGCATGTTAAATATCTCACATGCCAACCAGTCTGAAGTCCAATGTGCAAAGAAAGCAATTAGTATTTTAGCTCACTGCAAGACAAAGGGCTGGAGAATTTCAAAAAAATAAACTATATAAATACTGTACTATATTCTTAGACAGTTCACTGAAAACAATAACTTCATGGAGATTATTAATTAAAAATGGCAACTGTTGGATAAATACACAATTGCAGGTTCTGTAGTTAAGGTAATGGAGTTCAAAATAATGATTACTGCCCCCCACCCAATATATATTTAAAACTGCACATTAACAAATCAAATCAACATCTTTCTTGGTACTGCTAAAACCTTGCAGATCTGTAATCTGGATAAAATTATGTAACAGACAAAACACAGCACAATGTTAAACTGCCACATTTCCTAATTTATAAATCCAATTGCATGTTGCATTTTATTTAAAGGTGACAAGAGAAGTTCCTTTTCTGTAAATTTTAGAACTTCTGTATGATGTTGAATTTTGTCTGATTATGCTACTATAAAGTGCCTTGCAATGTTTTGGTGCGTTAAAGGCACCATTTCTGGCAAATACAGATCATTCTAATGCAGGGAGAGATCATGAAATAGGTGGAGAATATCTTGAAGTCCCCCATAATAAACATTTGTCACAGTCAAATATCAGTCCATAACTACAGGAGCACCATCCAGCTGAACAGATACATAAACAGCTTTTCAAAGTCAGTAAGCTAACTTTATAATACCCATCAAATTGGTAACAGAAATCTGGTTGTAGAGACAGATTCCTCCTTTCCAGAAAACACATTGCTCTCTTCCCAAGGTGCTTGTGCAGTGCAGCTATAATGAACTTCTCCAACAATCACCATGTATTCAAAAACCAAATGCAGTCTGCAATTTCCCTATTCCTTTTATTTCCTCCTTGTCAATTTTACATAGACCATTCAGTGCATCGAAACAATCTTGGACCAAGAGATCTATTCTATCACCGAACCTGGCCCTCAATTTTGAGCACTTTTGGGTGAATGTGACCAGATACATTACAAACTAAATCTGAGGTCACTTGTTTCTGATCAAGATTGCATCTGCATTCACTGACACTCGATTTTAACTCTGATATCTTATGCACAAGTCATCAACACAATATCAGTTGGGACAACTTAAAGTAGCTATGTAAATCTTAATGATTCCCTCACTGTCCTGACTTCCTAACTTTAGAACTCTTAACACACTTCACAACTTTGTTAGAACAATCTTTCCAAGGCACAAAGCTCTTTTTATAATCCATTTCACTGTTCTGACAGCAGGTTTTCTTGAATTTGAGAATAAAATGACAAGGTGAACTACAGAAAATTGCACTCTGCTAATGGGACACGATTGCTGTGAGCAAGTTTGAGAACTAAATATTGTCAAACACTTGACTTTCATAAGAGATGAACAAAATGGAAAAAGATGGAGGGGGAGAATGGGAAAAGGGCAGAAAACCCTGCACGTTTATTGCTCCCCCTGCCCTCCTAAACAATAGCTATACCATTGGATAAAATATGGGGATGTCCATTAAAACATTCCCAATGATAGCATGGAAAAGGAGTTCATAGAATGCTATCATGATAATTGCTGTCATAAATAAACCAATATACCAATTGAGAAACAAGCAATTCAGATCCAGCAATGTGCCTTGAGGGTTAATAAATAACTTTCCAGTAAAGGAACTTAACAGGAAGAGTGATCATCAAATGATAGAATTTTGTATTGTGTTGGGCAGTGGATTTGGTCAAGTCCAAAGCTAGGTGCCTAAATTTAAAAAAAAACACAGATTTGCTAAGCTAATTCATTCTAGTCCATCCAAAACCTGGTTACTTTCCACATATGCTGCTTGACTGGCCAAGTTCTTCCAGAATCTGCAGTTTTATTTGTTTTCCATTCAAATTTCGAACTGTTTCCTGATTGTTAGTTTACACCTAGCTCTATCACCTCGTATTCCACCTGGAATATGGTTAGTTTACAACCCAATGACACGAACACAATTTTCCAGTTTTAGGTAACTCTCCTCTCGAGTGGCTTCTCCCTCTCCCAGTCCTCCCATTTTTGTCCCCTTTCCTTCACACCCACCCCCAGACCCCCCATCACCCTTCTTTGGCCCCCTCCCCTCCCTGATTCCTTCCACTCTGTTCACCCACAGGCTTCAGGGTCTTCCTACCACCCCCCACCACCTTACCCACCATCTTGTTTCATCTGCCATTCACCTCTCCCTAATGGCTCCCATTATTACCTCCTTAGCTGAAGTCTAGCACTGGTAGCCCTGCACGTTCCTGCTCATCTCTCCAGCAGCCATTGCTAACCTTGACACTCCCCTCCCCCCACCTCACTCTATTTTACTTTTCATTCCCTCCCCGTTTGCCTCTATTTATCATTCACCTGCTACTGCCTCCCAACTCCACCCCTGCTTCCCTCCCCTACCTGCTGCAACCTGCCCATCATCTTTCATTCTTCCTCAGTAGTGTAGTGTTTAACATAAGGCTATTACAGCGCTAGCGACCTGGGTTCAATTCCAGCCACTGTCTGTAAGGAGCTTGTATGTTCTCCCTGCATCTTCATGGGTTTCCTCCGGGTGCTCCAGTCTCCTCCCACATTCCGAAGATGTACAGGTTAGGAAGTTGTGGGCATTGCTATGTTGGCACTGGAAGCATGGCAACACTTGCAGGCTACCCCCAGGACACTCCATACAAAAGATGTATTTCACTGTGTTTTGATGTACATGTGACTAATAAAAGGAATCTTATCCACTGATCACCTCCGACTCCTATCTCACCATTCTCCTCCTCCTGTTTATATTGGTCATCTCCCCTTTCCACTCAGTCCTGATGCAGGGTTTTGACAATTCCTTCCCTCCAACCACTTCCCCTCCCCACCCACAAATGATGCTGCTCAACCCACCAGCAGTTGCTCCAGCAGACTTTTTGCTCCAGATTCCAGCACCTGCAGTCTCATGTCTCTGCATGCAAACTGTCAGTTTCATTCTCTCCAAGGACTTCTCTGCTGCAGCAAAAAAACTACATTGTCCCTTAGTGACATCAGCCCAAATGCTGATGAAACTCTTAATCTTGCCTTTACCACTTCCATATGCTACTTCTTAAAACATCCTTTTCTGGTGATTCTCTAGACATCACCCCTTTTGAACTTCAACAAAGGGAAGAGAAAACAAAATAAGGAACAGCCATTCATTTAGCCAGATGTGAGCTATCACATAAAAACACCAGTTATTAGGCAACATGAAAACACAATATCACAATATGATTAGACAGAATCAACATAATGTAACACTAAGAAAATATATGAAACCAGAACCCAAAAGGCACTAACCATTAAAAAGCACATTGGTTTGGGAGGCTGACGAACAGGATACTGCATGGATTGGTATTGGCACCAGCTTTCATAACCTACATCAATGATTTGGATGAGGATATCCAATGTAATACATCCAGTTCACCATCCCACTCCGATCTTAGGCTATGGTCTCCTACCAGATGGTGAGATAGTAACGCCCACTGCAAGCTTGAGGAACACCACCCCATCTTCTGTCTGGACACACTGCAGCCTCCCAGACTCAATATTGGATTCTTAAACTAAGTAACTCATTCTTTCTTTGTCTATATCAGAACTGGCCATTAATGCCTGCCATCACATTGGCTCAAGTTTTTCCCTTTTTCTATTCATAGAGTCTTGTCTGTGAGGCATGTCCCACCACCTGACTATTTACAATACTTTACACAGACAAGCAAGTTTAACGTAAAAAAAAACAATGAGCTGCCTGAGGAACTCAGGAGGTTAGGCAGCATCTATGGAGGCAAAGGGATGGTCAACATTTCAGGTCAAGACCCTGCATCAGGACTGGAATGGAGGTGATTGCCTCCATTAAGCCATTTGGATTCACCTCAGAGATTTTCTTTTGTTCTAACATCCCTCTCCCACCTTCTTGGCTCCTGAAAAGCAAGTTGCATTTTTCTTTCCCAGTTCTAATGAAAAGTCTGGACCAGAAAGGTTAACTGTTTCTCCTTGCATTGATGCTGCCTGACCTGCTGAGTTTCTCCAGCATTTTCTGGTTTCTGTAACTTTTCCAAACTTGCTGATAAAACCATGCTGGGTGGCAGTGCAAGTATTGTAGAAGATGTAGTGGTTTCAAGGGGATGGAGACAGATAGAGTGAATGGGCGAGGGCAAGCAGATGGAAATTAATGTGGAAAAATAGGGGTTAATGGGAAAAAAGTTTAAATGGTGAGAAGTTGAAAGTTGATGTCCACGTAGACAAATTAACATTCAAGTACAACAAGCAATTACAAAGCCAAAAATGTTAGACCTTACTGCAAGAGGATGTGTGTAAAATTAGAGGCATCTTACTGCAATTATATAGACCCCTGGCATGATTGCACCTGGAATGTTATGAACAGGTCTGGTCTCCCTGTCCAATGAAGGATATATTTGCAATAGAAGAAATGCAACTATGGTTCACCAGTTTGATTCTTGGGATGGGAAGTTAGTCCCGTGAGAAGTGATTAAGCAGACAGGGCCTATACTCCCTAGAACTTTGAAGAATGAGAGTTGATCTTCTTGAAGAAACTTTTTCTTCCCACAGAATTGTTTCCTCAACTTCAAGTCTCTGGAGTCACAGTTTCAAAATAAAAGAGTCAACCACTCAGGACAAAGATGAGAAGAAACTTCTCTACCAAGAGAGGAAGTGAATTTTAGGAATTATCAGCTCAAGGACACTGGCTTCATTGCTGAGATTATTCCAGGCAGATGAAAAACACTATGATGCTGGAGGAACTCAGCAGGCCTGGCAGCATCCATGAAGAAAAGCAGGTGGCCAACATTTCAGGTCAGGAGCCTTCTTCACAACTGAAGGTAGGAAAATGGGGAAGCAGAGCAGTGATAGGTGGATTTTTGAATTTTTAAGAGAATCGAAACGAAATGAAGCTTTCTCTGCCGCACTTCCCAACATATGGCCCCTGCTACCCAGGAGGACAAGGTCACCAAGGACAAGGGAATACAGCCAATATTAAATCATACACCATGCCAACTTGGAAATGAACCACAGTTCAATTATCATCGAGTCCAAATCTTGAAATTTTCTACCCAGCAAAACTGTGGGAGAACCTTCATCATTATGAATGCATCTATTTAAAGAAGTTGCTTAGTACACTTCAAGGACAACGAGCTAAGTTCTGACCTTGCCAGTGATACCCACATCCAAGAGAACGAAGAAATAAAGTTAAACTTAAGAAATCAATATAGAAAGATTTCCATATACAGTAGTGTGGGTACATTACCAAAGTTGCTAGATGATAAAGAATGGAGTACAGTTAATTGTGAGAGACTTCAAGTGACTACAGGTTAGTAGTTTACAAAGATAAATGAGAGACAAAATTTAATTTGTACTAATGTGAATAAATATACTTGAGGAAGGATAAAGAAAGCAAGTATTGGAAAAAATAAGCAGCATAGAGTTCTAATACACAAATCATTCAGGTGGTTAAAGAGACAGATTTGCATTTGTGCCTTGCTTTCCATGTCACTTTATGAATGCCCCAAATTTGTTTTACATTGAAATTTGGAGGTCTCCATTGTTGGAAATGCAACAACCAATTAGTGCACAGCAAGCTTCCACTGTCATGTGATAAGTAGATAATGTGTGTTTTTTTAAAATTAAGGGTACAGATTAGACAGGAGGAGGAGATAATGTCCCTGCCCCTCTGAAGTAGTGCCTTGACATCATCTACGCCCACCTGATACTATTTTAGGTTTTAAAAATGGTAGGTTGAAGTTCAAGAAAGAAAATAAACATGAAAATGATACAAATGAGTGGTTAAATGACACACAAAATATTCGCAGCTGGAACCACATTCAGAGTCACCCCTGCACTGAAACTTGAGTTCACTCTGAATGAAATTCTCTAAAATCCACTTTTGCACCACAACCTTTTGGAAAGCTGCCAAGGTTATGGAACAGACTCTCTCACCATGCCGGAGACCCAAGTTCATTCCTGATCTTGGTTGCTGCCAAAATGGAGTTTGCACATTCTCCTTGTGACCATGCTAGTTTCTTCTGGGTGCTCCATTCTCCTCCAACATCCCAAGGACGTGTGGGTTAGCAAGTTAAATAGCCACTGTAAATTGCCCCTCATGCAGGTGAGTGGTAGAATCTTGGGTTCTTGATAAGAATATGGGGAGAATAAACAAAAATGCACTGAGGTATTAATATAACTAGATAGCTCAAGGTCAGTGTGAACTCAGTGAGCTGAAGGGCCCCATTTCCATTGCTCTGTCTGACACAGAAGAGACTTTCCAAGACAAACACTGGGAATTAGAAGCCATAGTTGTGAATAGACTTGAAAAACTAACTCATACTTCATAAAGCAGACTAAAAGGAAATACAACAGAGTTCAAAATTATTGTATAGAAAAAGTATTTTTAAAACTAATTGGTCATATTGTGAACATGAATTGATCACCTGAAGAATTGAATATAATTTTCTTTTACAGAAAAATCTAAACAAAACACTACACTTAAAAGCTTTTGATCATTAGTTAAATGGTATGCAGGCATAAGTTCTACAGTAATAGTTCGAGTTTGGGAGATTAAGAAGGCAAATCTCAAACCACAGTATGGTTTATATAAAGTGAAGTTTGCAGTGAGGGCTTCGGTAAATAAATTGGTTTCAGTGAGGAGGATCTGCAGGATAATCTCAGCACCGGCTTTTGGTTCAGTATGACAACAGTGGAAGTCAGGTAGGCAGGTGTTGAATCTGTTCTGACACTCTTATAGTTTAAGAATTATTAGTGAGGGCAAGGCACGTCAGGACAGCTCAGCAGGTCATGGATAATAGCAGTGTTCCAGACAACCATATGTCCAGGAAGTGTCTCCAGCTACAGCAGCTTGAGCTCTACATTTTGGAGCTAGAACAAAGACTGGTATCATTGTGGTTCATCCCCAAAGCTGAGGACTTTGTTGATATGGTCACACTGCAGCTTGTGTGACCAGGGAGAGAAGGAATGGGTAACCGCCAGACAAGACCAAGCAAGCAGGTAGTGCAGGAGTCCTCCAAGTCAGTCAATCTTACTAACAAATATCTCACTCAGACTCCTTTTTGATTACAGTCGAGGGTGATGTTTCCTTAGGAGGAGAGCAGTCAGAACCAGGAGTGAAAGAGGAAAAGTGAAACAGGATTCAATAGTCAAATGGACAGTTGTGTTTCTCTGGCCACAGACCCAAGCTCCAGGATGGCATGTTCTCTCACTGGGGTACATCAAGGTCACCTGCAACAGTACAGAGCATCCTGCAAGGAGGGGGTTAACAACTGGAAGTCATGGTCTATACCGATATTGCGGATGTAGGTAGGAAAAGGAATGAAGTCCTGCGGACAAAGTTTAACATGGAAGGAAATAGGTTTTTAAAAAGATCTCAAATCTGGCAAATTCAGGATTACTTCCAGTACCACTAAGTATAGAAACAGGAGGATAGAGCAGGACAAATGTGTGGCTGGAGAGATGATACAGGAGGAAGGACTTTAGATAGAGTTATTGAACCTGTGCAAATTGGACAGCATGTACTGTACCTTAGCAGATCAAGGACAAATATCCTTGCAGAGGGGGTATTGCCTGTGCTGTTGGAGAGGGTTTTAAACTGGTTTTTCCCCAGATGATTTTGAACTTTCGCAATGAAAAATAAGCCTCTATGAGAGAAGGACCAGAATTTGACATGAAGTTTGAAAGTAACATAGGTCAATGCAAAACTAGGATCTTACATCCAAACAAGAGAAATTATAGAGGAAGAATTGGATGGATTGACTGAGGGAATACACTGGAAGATATGACTATGAACAGACAATAGTTAACTTGAAAGAAATAATGCACAAATCATAAAATACATTTTCTTCAAGCCACTAAACCAATACACCTGACAAGGAAATCAATATAGTATTAAATCAAAGGAAGCAGCTTATAAAGCTGTCAGAGAGCAATAGGTCTGAGGATTGGAAGCATTTTTGAACTCTGCAAATGATAGCCAAAGAAACTGATAAAGAACAGCAAGATAAAGTGAGAGTAGACTGGTGAGAAACAAACATGGACAATAAAAAGAACTTGTCTGGTTAGTCGAGGAAAAGTCTAGCTAGGGCTCCTTACAGTGAGAAACTGGAGAATTTATAACAGGGAAGTAGAAAATGACAAGAATTGAACAATTTAAGAAAGGAGGTTTAGAAAACAGGGAACCATCAACACATTTGCCCAACATAAGTGGTAGGGAAAACATCACTATCTATAGAGCAGCATGTAATAGCAGAACATCTTGAAAAAGAGTAAATGGGACTGAACAGAGCCAACAAGGATTTATGAAAAGAAATCATGCTCTACTAATCTAAGAGTTCTGCAAGGATGCAGCTTCACCTTTTTGACTCTACAGATACTGCTTTCATTTATTGCAACAGACTAGGTTGCATTCTGTAGCGAATGAAGAGAACGAGAGGAGAGATCATCAAAACTTACAAACTTCTCAAAGGGTTTTGAAAGCTGGATACAAGAAAGATATTGCCTCTGGCTGAAGAGTTGGGACCAGAGGGCCACGTTTTTGAAGCAAGGAATAGCCTGTTTAGGACTGAAGGAGCAGGAGTAATGTCTTAAATTAGACCAATGGTGAACTTACAGAATTCTCCACCCCGGAGATCTGTGGGCGGCTCAGTTTGCTACATTCACTCAAAGCAGATAGTGATAGATTTTTGAAAACTGAGGGAAATTAGGTCCTGCTAGAAAACAGTGCAGAGGTAGATGATCAGCTGCGACCTTAATGAATGACAGAGCAAGTTTTAAGCTGCTAAATTGGCCTACTCCTGTTTATACATTCTTAAAGTGGCACATATACCAATTGAATGTGTAATACAACAAATATGCTCAAACTGGATTTTAAAAAACTCAGATATGGTATGGAACTAACGATAGAGTGGTAAATGCAGACATTTTAATTAGCAGGGCAGTAATTTTGCAATACATCTTTCTTCAGTGGAATTTCTCACTGTCTTAGAACAAGCAAAAGAAAGTGTTGTTTGTGTATAGAGTATACTGAAGTGTAAAACGGGCACAAGTTCAGCTGGAGCAACAATCACTCTGACGAAGAAACATGTAATATGATAAAATATCTTTAATAGTCACATGTACATCAAAACAATGAAAACACACCATGCCTGCCCTCTATACTACCATGCCTAAGCAGTGTGGTCTACAAGCCAGTTTTGCAGACTGATGAATTATTTGATTTTAACTACTTGAGTGAATTTTTTTTTAAATGGTATTTTTTAAAAAAAATATTTCTTGTAATGATTCAAGTTATGGGACAAGATAGACCATTCAAGGTCACTCAGAAGCACATGTTAAATTTTATGCATCTCAAAACTCACTGACCTTCAATTCAGTGCTGGCATTCAAAGGCCATGACATTTGGTCAGATCCAACTGAGTGTTACGCTGGATCATCATGTCACTGAAAGGGGTCATCATTCAAACATGCAAGTATTGTTTATCACAGTGAAATTTGAGCACATACCTCAAAGTATGTGAAACAGCACCTTAGAGCAATCATATAAATGTAGATACAAAAGTAATTTCTTTCCCATGTCACAAGATAGTTTTTACAGTAAGGGCCTTTGGTTTCCTTTTGTCAACAGTGCCATTCATTTAGTCTAAGAATCATCTGATATGCATTGCAACCACGGTCTTCCTACAACAAATACTGCACACCCATTATTAAACAAATAAATTTGAACTTTAAGATTTTGCTTATTTAGTTTACATTCACAACCTGGATTTGTAATCAAAGCCAACTGTCAGTATTGGAGCAACATACTGGAGGTAGATTTTAAACAACAGGATTTTTTTTTTAAGGTCAGGGCAGTGGGCAAGTGAAAAATCCATCCGTGGCATACTGATTTAATACAGCTCATTAATATTAAATTTCCAGTCACTTCTTTGATCAGTTAGATTTCCAAACTCACTTTTTTCCCCATTGATTACATCCACAAAGCTGCAATTTCCAATAGATACAGACAAGATGAAATTGAAAAGGGGGGCTGCACTATATTCTGCAGGGCTTGAGCAATTGACTCAGATACAAATCCCAGGTTCTGAGGTCACTCAGAGTTCTCCTAGTGTATTTGTTCATTGCAATGTGGTTCAAATCCGAAGATTTAACCACATTCACCTTACAAGGAGAGTACCTTGAATGCAAGAGCCCAGGTATGCCAGAGGCTTTTCATTATCTCAGCTGAAGATCCAATGGCTAATGCTAAAGACAGTAAACCAACTGGAAGATGGCAAAGAAACTGCTCTCCAAATCAGTATAGATTTCATCCATCCAGAAACAATGGACATGATCTTCATTTTGCGTCAAGTCAAATGAAATGCAGGGAATGACACTGTTATACATGGCATGTTTCAACCTCAAAGCCTCAGACTTGATTGGCCAAGGAGGACTATGGAACACTCTCCTCAAATGTAGGTAACCCCAGAACTTTGTTGCACCTTGCTTCAAAATGGCACACAAATCATGATCCAAACCCAACGATCTACAATAGAGCCAATCTTACTGAACACTAAAGGATGTGATATTGCCACACTTACTTCAAGTCTTTACCATACAATACTACATCTCTCCTCTAAAAGGTCTTACCAAGGGAGTGGAGCCAATCTTCAAAATTAATGGAAACCGTTCAATCCAAGGTGACTATGCCTCAAAGTCAAGGTCACACAAACCTCAGTAATCAAGCTGCAGAGTGCAGGCAGTGCTCGTGTTAGAGACAGAGCTCCAAGCCATTGCACACTTCAGTGAACAAATTGACAAAGAGGATCAGCACCCACAAGACAATGGTCTCCTTCTGATCTGTTTCCTGCCATACAAATCCAATCTCCAATATTAAAAGGTCTAGATGAAAGTCATCAGCTGTCCATTTCCTGCCATAAATGTTGCCTTGACCTGCCGAGTTCCTCCAGCTTATCGTGTTGCACCAACATTAAAAGGTTCAAAGCAAAACCTGAGGAAAATGTGAAGCATTTCCAGGTCTCAGTAGCCACTTCTTGGCAAAAGCAGATTTCTATGAAGTTCACTAGCATGATTTTTAGTTGTCTGAACAAAAAGGGTGTCTGAAGATCCTGGAACAATACACTTTATATACCAGGCAGCACTGACCCCTGCTCTCTTCCATGCTTCTGACATCTAGCCTACTTACAGCAGGGGACCTTAGGACACTGAGAAGCTATCAGTACAGCTCTCTCCACAAAACCCTCCAAATTCACTGGAAGGAGTAAACCAACCAACATCAGGACCCTCCCCAGATCAACATGCACAGCACCAAAGGCCCTTGCAGCTCTTCGTTGGTTACACTGGACAGGCCAGATCATTTGCATGTTCAAACACAGACAACTTACTCCAAGCTCTATCACAGGGAGAGATTACTAGGTGGACAGACAATTCTAGGATGTGTTCAAACCATCCTTGGGGATAAGAGGGAATGCAACATCTCCACTAAACTCCTGGGAATCTCTGGCTCAAAACAAAGTGGAGAAGGAGCGTTCAGGATGATTAAGTTCACACAGAAACTTTCAAATGTTTGAAAGGAGTGCACCAACTCAAACTCTACATCTGCTGCAACAGCCACCTTATACACCATCTCTGGAAAGGTCTGCTGTTCCCATACTAGCTGCATTAGCCATCTCAGAACATAAAGAACTCAATCATAAGTCATCCTCATTCTCCTGGGACTGGCCAGAGAAGATGACAACAGGAAAAGTCACATGACCTTCCATGCTTCAATTCTATAAATTTTAGGAAATTGACAAGTTCTGTTCTACCTCTGTAGTAATTAGTTTTGATTTGAAATGGAACTAACTGGACCATTACACAAAAGCCAATTTAAGCCCCATAAACTGATGTGTTTCTCATTTTATGATCCAGATAGCAAGGCAGCAGTGCTTTGCAAAAATGGGTCTACAATAGATCTTTGCACCAATGAGGAGCAGTTGACGAAATTATGTATTGATCTCAGACAGGCAGCCTTGATGCATAGAGGTACTTGTGGAAAGTAGGATCCATTTTTCTTCTAAATTGGATGCAAGACTAAAAAACAAACCAATTAATTATGCAATCTATCTTAAGGGCATTAGCACAATTTGCAAAACAATCGTTTCATTATCTCAGCAAAAGTGAAAGTACAGATTACAAACAAGGCTACTGATGTACATTTACTGGGTCAATTTTTTTTTATCTGATGGAACTTTGGAGAATTTCTGTTTGGAAATTACACTTCTATTAAGGGCTACTGGCTAAATATAACTCTAGTAATTAAATTCTTCATTTATAAATCATAAAATATTATCCCACATACACTAATAAGAATCTCCACATGAATAACTGAGTATACTGTATTGTAATTACAAAAGATTAAAAATCACCAGGAACAGTCCATTTGAAATTGAAGGATTCCAGATCTAGCTGTGGGTTTAAGTTCTGTATGTGCATTATTCTAATTAGTTCAGAAATTCTGTCACCTAAAATAAGTACATTAAACTAGCCACACACATCAATCAGCATTTACTCATGTTGCTGTAGCTGAGCATTATTCATTCTCAATGCTGGTGAAAATGGTTCTTTGCATTTTGAGTGTGAAGCTTCTGGCCTTGGTAATAATCTGTATGGTAGTATTCATTAGTGTCCAATTTAGAGTACTATTTACCATTTACCGCATCATGTGTCTGCTGACCTTCAAAGATGATGTCAGGATAAACCACATCAAGAAATGAGTCTCTTGTACCTGGGAGCCATGTGGGAACAAATTTTGTAGTGCACAGAAGCAGCACCTATAGACTTCCCACATATGATCGCCATGTTTCTAGTTGTTTAATGAACTTCTGGCCGAGTGCAGCAAACTGGGAAAAGGCACGGATCAGTTCCTGCCTCCTGAAATGATCCAAAGTTAGGAAGTTTGACTGTACAGGCAAGGTACACTAGGCACAGCATGCAGAAGGACACATATCTATCTGCATTGCTCTAGAAACAGGAGTGAGATTCCTTGTACACTCTAGGAGTATGGGCACTATAGACAAGCCTCTCTTCCCTCCCCCACTATAGTCCCTGTGGGCATCAGTCCTGACCCTGAAAAAAAAGGTCCTATAACTCCCAATGTGACCCAACTCCAGCAACTTGACAAATGATGCCATTTGGTATGTATCCAATGTTCCAAATGGCCGAAACACCATCATCCACAGGGCAGAGAGCCAAAATAACTTTCACAAACTGCAAGGATTTATGTACAAAAAAAACACTGCAGGTCAGTTGATTTGCCCCATATCATTAGATATTCAAGGAAATCCTTTTGCTTAAATGCTAGATGTACAGAAAACACATCAGTATGACATGATATTCCACATAGAGGGAGATAATGGGAGAGAGAGAGAGGCAGGAAAAAATTTAGTTGCAAAATAAAAGATGGCAGATTGCAGGTTACTCCCTGTCACATCAAGAATGAACTTTGGACAAAACCTTGTTTACTACAGTAACAAAATTAAAATTTCAGAGACAGTAAAATTTCATTTCCCCATTGTTCCCAATTCCAAGATACAAAGTGTCAATATAATGTTCATATGCAAGATAAATGGGAAGGCATGATGTAACTAAGTCCAAGAGAGCACAAAAGCCCATCTTAAATACAAAACTCCTTTGCCATTCAATAAAACAATGACCAACAAACAACAGCCCTTTTTTTCCCTTACATTAATAGCACAAAACACTACAAGGGTGAAAGTGAATTCTCCAGCAGCGAAATGTCAAGCAGTACACAAAAAGCAAAAAAAACTGCAAATGCTTCAAGTCAGAAATGAAAAAGTGCTGGTGATACCCAGCAGGTCAACCAGCACCTCTTCTGATAGGTCATGGATCTCTGTCCTTCTCTCCACAGATGCTGCCTGACCTGCTGAGTAGCACCAGTATTTTCTGTTTATGTCAGACTTCACAAACCACCCACTTGACCACCTCAATAGAAAGCCCAGTAAGTTAGTGAAGTATCTGACATCATCTAACAATCTGCCAGTGGGCTGCTCACCCAGAGTGGACATACACTGAAGTTGGCTAATTTTAGGTCTTTCAGAAGATGCAATAGACAGCAGTAAGTAGGTTTATGAATTTCCCAAAAGAGTGCAAAATTTGAAAACAGATTTGAGGGAGAGATGAGCCTCTTACATCCTTGCAGAGCCGAGACACTCTCTCCAGCTCTTTCTCATTTAACAATAATACTAATCCCACTTAAACCTTGTCCCCTTTACTGAGCAGAATGAAAAGAGAAACACACATTGGATCCTATTCAAGACAGTCATCAGGTTCCCACCTGATGCAAGTTGATCACCAAGCAGAAGGCCCCAGAGTAAGTAAAACACCAGCAAGGAGATGGAGTAAACCAGCTTAAATTGCAATTTCAACTTCATCACCACGCACCTTATCATAGGGCACGATCAAATTAAAATCACCACAGAGTTCCCCAATCAGAACATTTGGTGCAAATATATCTAAAAAGGTATACATTCAGAAAAGGTAACTTCCTCAATAAATGTAACTGCACTGTGTAATGAATTGATCTGTATGATCAGTATGCAAAACAAATTTCTCCCCACTGTACTCGGTACAAGTGACAATAAACAAATACCCACAATGAAAGCAGTGCTAATCATCGTAAAAGTATGATACTCCAATATCACCTCAAGTTCCCTGCACATTAACAGCTCAAAAAGCTATTTCACATTTGGGTAAATATTAGGCCTCTTATGTTCTTGAAGTAGATGCCAGTCTGGTCTTTGGCAGACCATTAAGGTTCTACATTATTTACTGAACAAAAGCTTACCTAGTGTAAATAGTGCAGAGCTGACAAGCAACAATGGATGTCCCTCAGTCTGGCTTTCAAAATCTCCTCCTCCTCCCTCACATTGCATGTCACAATGAGATGAAGGCTCTCCGACAATGCACATTGAGACAAATGGCCTCTCACTCAAAACCATGAAATGACAGCTCTGGCTTCTCACTTCAGCAGTGACAGAGCATGAACAGAAAACTTATCAGGAATTTTAATAAAAAGAACTGGATTGAAATGCAATACAAAATATTATTCTTCACTTTACAAGCATTGTTCAAGTACATTGGAATAATCTTCAGTCTTACTGCAGAACTTTAAAATAGCAAGATGTATTTGCTCAATAGAACAGTTTAATTGGACAAGAGCACAAGGACTGGAGAAAGACAAAGCAGTGGAGTTTTAAGATATTACTGAGAAATAGAGATGATAGGCCAATGGCCACAATATAGGACACATTTGGGTTTTAATAGACTAGCTTATTTAATATCCCAAATAACATGAACAATCAGACAATTTAAGTTCTCCTGGGCAAAGTAAACTCCTCAGAATATAAACATGGCATTGTTCAGAATTCCAGGAAGCATTCCTACATTTATAAATTAAGTCCCAACTTTGAGGGATTTTTAAAAACAATAACTGCACCAGTGTGCATTTTATCTGAGAAAGAAGGAGCCAGCACAAAAAAGGAAGAGAGAAAGCACAAAGGAAAAGCACCAATTGAAGAGCTACATTTGCTTCTGAAACTTAGACTACCTGCAGCAGGCACCACAAGGCATTGAAGCCTTGACCAAAAAAACTTCCAAATTCACTGGAACAACAAGCAATGTCAGTGTCCGCTGTTGAGAGAAATCCACATGGCTGTCACGTGACAGTAATGACAATGACCCCCCTGCTCCACCCACCCCCTCAGGTGTGAGAGTACCTTTTGCCTCTGAACTTGCCTGACCAGTACCCTTTGTCTCTGAACCTGTCTGACCATTGGCTGTGGCAAGAACTTTTGTCTTTGACTCCCCACACCATCGGCTCGTTTAAATCACAGTGAGGCTCCACCCAGGCTCCTAGCACCATAAAGAGGACTGCATCCACTAGCCCTTCCTCTCTTGACGACCTCAGGAGTAGTGAGACAACGAGACAGAACATTGGTAAGAGGGCATCACCACATAGTCAGGGAGTGTTTTCACTCAGACTCAGGGAGCATTAAGGGCCAATGCTAGTGTGGGACGGCATTGAAGTGTTATATCTTGAAGTTGTACATTGTTATTGTGGGGAGGGGGAGGGGTAGGGGGAGGGGGGAGGGGGAGGGGGAGGGGGAGGGGGAGGGTGGGGGGGAGGGGGAGGGGGGAGGGGGAGGGGGAGGGGGAGGGGGAGGGGGAGGGGGGAAGGGGGAGGGGGGAGGGGGGAGGGGGAGGGGGGGGGGGAGGGGGAGGGGGAGGGGGAGGGGGAGGGGGGAGGGGGGGAGGGGGAGGGGGAGGGGGAGGGGGGGAGGGGGAGGGGGAGGGGGAGGGGGAGGGGGAGGGGGAATTTCACCCCAGTTGCAATTTCCCTCTCAGGTCGTCAGATTCCAGCATCTGCAGTCTCATGTCTCTTTTGTTAGGACATGGTTATTGACTGACAGTTGTGTAGACAAGTGATCACGACCTGCCTCTCATCAGCTCCAGCCTGAATGTTCTCCAGTTATTACTGGATACGAGTAGGAGCTAGTTCATTATGCAAGGAGTTGCAAGCTGATCTGGACATAGATCATACATTGTACAGCACAATACAGGCCCTTCGTCCCACAATGTTGTGCCGACCTTTAAACCTCGCCTAAGACTACCTAACCCCTTCCCCCCACTTGCAGTCATCAGCGAACATTCCCATTACCTAGCTCATGGAGGAAAAGGTAATTGATGAAGCAGTTAAAGACAAAGAGGCACAGTATACTAGCCTGAGGAACTCTTGTTGCAACATCCTGGAAATACAACGATTGACCTCCAACACAAGAAAATAGAAGGAGCAGGCCACCATGCTCAAGTCTGCTCCACCAATCATGGCTTGATCTTTGCTGACCTCAACTCTTCTGAGAGTCAGAGTGAGACACAGCACAAAACAGGCCCATCAGTCCACGCTAACCATCAACTACCCATTACACTAATCCCACATTAATCCCATTTTATTCTCCCCACATTCTACCACTCACCCACACACTGGAGGCAATTTACAGCGTCCAATTACTCTAACAATCCACATATCTTCATCATGTGGGAGAAAACCAGAATACCTGGACAAAACCCACAAGATTCAGGGGGAACATGCAAACTCCACAGTCAGCAACTGGGGTCAGGATTGAACCCAGATCTCTGGCACTGAGACAGCAGCTGTACTTGCTGCACCACTGTTCCAGTTTCCCCAACCCTCAATTCCTCAGCCTTCCAAATATTTATCCATTTCCACCTTGAATATATTATCTATTCAGCTCCACGACCCCCTGGCACAGAGAATTTCAGAGATTCCCTACACTCAGAAGGAATTTCTCCAAACCTCAGTTTTAAATGACTGGCCTTTATAACCATGTCCTCTTGTGCAATGCAACTCCCCAACTGACAAATCAGTCAGTAAAGAAGTTAAACCACTGATCAGTCTGCTACCTATTAACAAAATGCCTTCTTCAGGAGAACAACTGTACAGCTGTCTTGAAAAACAAAATGGCATTCTGCAAGTTCACAAACTCTGTCGCAGAGGTATTAGGCTCCCAGTAGTTTTCCTCTTGAGAATCTCAAAGCAGCTCTGTACTCATCACCTCAACCTTCACTCCAAACCAGCAATCATTATTAACAATGTGCATTCAAACTGGTCTTCTTCTAAGCCAAAGGGCCTGTACTGTGCTGTTGTGTTCTACGTTCTATTGCCATCACCTACTTTTCACAGCATGTCCCCTTCTGTGCTTCAGGTGAGCAGTAACTTTGACTGGAAGCAAGCTGTGTTTTGAAATGTTTCTTCCCACCATCACTTTAAACACTGATGAACAAACTATGCTATTTACAAAAGGAAGCCAGAAGCAGAAAGGATGTTGTATACATTATTTTCAGAGGTCCCTGTACAAAGCACTTATGCCAAAATGTATTATTTTTACGATTCTTATTGTTTATAGTTTGAATTGCCAAGAGATCTCAGGTGTAGAAACTACAGAAGCAAATGTTTTCAATGAAGTTTCATTACTAAAACAAATTAGCTTGCTATTCATTCCTGAGGGCACACATCTTAATACATTTTCCACACATTAAACCAAAAGCCATTCTTAGTTGTAAAGATGACTACATTAAGTTTTAAATCCTACTTTAAATTTTTGTTTTGCAGCCTGTTGTCAGGTTTTGCACAATGAAGAGCTCCAGTTATGTAGTGCTGTTCTTATTGCTAGGTTACATTGCTGATTCAGATTGAGAATAATTTATTGTAAACAGCACAAAACAGTTAGTCTATTTTCTATAGCAATCATAAAATGGAGAGGCAACAAACAAAATGCTGGAGGAACTCAACAGGTCAAGCAGCATCTGTGGAGGGAAGTAGACACTAGGTGATTTGGGCACAGACTTCATTTTATGGAGGCACACGAGACTACAATACTGGAATACAGATGAAGGATGTGGGAATCAATCCTCAGACCCTAATAGGTTTTAAACATATAAAAATTTCTTTTTCATAAAGTGGGAAATTTCAAAACAGCTTTGTTATAAATACCCGACCTATCATTACATAAAAAGAGATCCATGAGAGTTACAAGAGGATCTTCTAACCTTGTTCAATACCTGAAGTTTTTCAGTCTCCTCAGATAGCTGCTTATTAAAAGCAGGTAACAAACTCTGATTAGGATTAAATTCCATGTCAGAAGCTCAGTGTACTAGCACAGTAGAAACTGGGATACTGGTTGTCCAGTTTTATCATTGTGCATACACAGTATATCCCAGTTTGCAAGCCAAATATTCTTTTTGCAATCCAAGACTCTTGCAGTGGTGATCATAGCAAGCTTTTAATCATAGGAAGTCTGTGGTAATCAAACTTCAAAGCTAGGCTTCTTTCTTTTAAAGTATTTTTCTTCTTCTACATACCCCAATTCTGACCCAAAGTACTTTTCATTATCCTTCTGTGAATAACATTAGCGGTGACAATTTCAGATTATAAAGCCCGGACACTTACTGTGCATGAAAAGCAACACTCTCCTCTTCAAAAACCCTGGTAATTATCTCCTTTCATATTGCACTGAATAATACCACTGCATGACCAAATGTACTTTCAGGTTATTAAAATTCAAATTCTTTGTAAGAGTTTTTTCACTAGGCTAAAGTTAACATATCGAACCATACATATTAGGTAAAACAAGAGGCATTCAACCCAATCATTCCAAGTCCTTGGACTCCCTTCCAACCTCTTCTCACCTTTGTTCATTTAACACTTCCAACATAACCCTCAATTCCCTTCACACTCACTCAACTTTCCATTCTTCAAGTTCATCCATACCAATAACCTCAATCACTCCCTAAGGTGGTATGTTCCACACTCTTGCTATCCTCTTGAAGGTTCTTTTGAATTCCCTCTAATGTCTTGGCAACAATCTTATATTGATGGCCCCTCATCCTCAGTGGACTTTCCACATCCACTTTATCAAATCTCTTCACAATTTTCAACACTCATTTTCTTTTCTTTAAAAGTTTGGACAATTCATTCTTTTCTCATAGATTTTCTTTGCCCAGTTTCAATTAACATTATTATTAGATTTTATTGGGCACCCCCTTCAATGCTGCCATATTTGTTTCATGACCAAGGAACCATGACACACATGAAATGTGGATTAACAAAATTTGAATACCATCTCTATTTTCCAGTGTTACCATCTAGAAATCAAAGAGTGTTGGTTTACATTTTAAAGCCTCATTAACCTGTGTTGCTACTTTAAGGTATATGTGACTCATACCTCCATTCTTAGATGTGGGTATTATATTGGCTGTCCACCATTCCTTTCTTTCTCATAAGAAATGTAAAAAAAAAGCACTTCACAAGCCAAGACTCCTCAAGAATCATGCCTAAGGCCCAGCCCCCCACAATTCATTTTACCAAGTGCATTATTTGGTATTGGTTTATTATTGTCACTTGTACCAAGGTACAGTGAAAAGCTCATCTTACAAATGGATCGTACAGATCATTTATTACACAGCACAGTTACATTGAGTTAGTAGAGTGCATTGATGTAGTACTGGTAAAAACACTAACAGTACAGAGTAAAGTGTCACAGCTACAAAGAAAGTGCAGTACAGTAAGGTGCAAGGTCACAACAAGGTAGATCGTGAGGTCAGAGTCCATCTCATTGTATTAGGGAACCGTTCAATAGTCTTATCAGAGTAGGGTAGAAGCTGTCCTTAAGTCTGGTGGTACGTGCCCTCAGGCTCCTATGTCTTCTACCTGATGGAGGAGAGAAGGGAGAATGACCTGGGTGGGTGGGGTCTTTGATTATGCTGGCTGCTTTACCAAGACAACGAGAGGTAAAGACAGAGTCCCAAGGAGGGGAGGCTGGTGTCCTTGATGCGCTGCGCTGTGTCCACAACTCTCTGCAGCTTCTTGTGATCCTGGGCAGAGCAGTCGCCATACCAAGCCGTGAGACATCCAGATAAGATGCTTTCTATGGTGTATCGGTAAAAGTCAGAGAGAGTCAAAGGGGACAAACCAAAGTCCATCATCATTTGGAAGTGTCAAGAACTAAAAGGCATTGCATAATGGACTGAAACTAAGATCTCATTGTTGCCTTTGCTTGAATTGCCATGGATTCAGCAACTGAAATTCCACATGCACATTTCAGGCAACATTAATTACTTCTTTAAACAAGACAGCAATCTGCTATCCTGATCGAAGAGTAACTGAGAAAGAAACACTGACTTTACAAGTAATCAATCTTAAGTGAAGCACAGGAATAATAAAACTGAACTTAGAGGCAGACTGTAAAAATTAATAATCAATCCTCAGAAATCTGGTGCTACTTCGGCACAATTTATTCTGTGGCTGAGAGACAGTGAGGAGAATGTTAAACAACCAGTGCTGATTTAACATTCCAAAGAGGAGTTCCTTAGGGCATTGTCACAGCCCAATCTTTTCCAGCTGTTTCGTCAATGACCTTTATTCCATCACAAGATCAAAAGCAGGGATGTTCATTGATGTTTGCTGGAAGTTGAACTCCATTTGCAGCTGCTCAGCAAGTGAAGTAGCCCATGCATGCACACAGCAAGGCTCAGGCAGTATTCAGGCACTGACTGATATGACAATTAACATTTGCACCCAAGTATTGGCCAATGACCATCACCAGCAAGTGAGAGTCTAACCACCTGCCTTTGACATTCACCGACTCTGCTGTACTGAGGTAACCATTAACCAGAAAATCAACTGGACCAGCCACCTAAATCCATAGCTACAACAACAGGTCAGAGGCAGAGGATCCTGCAGTACATGACTCACCTCCTTTCACCCCAAGACTTTTCTGTGATCTATCAACGCACAAATTAGGAACATGTTAGAATATTCTTCATTTGCCTAGATAAATGTAGTGCTAACACTGAAGCAGCTCCACACCATCCTGGACAAAGAAGCCTGTTCAATTGGCATGGCATCCAGCCCACTTAACCATCTCCTCTACCACGAGGACACAATGGCCAGTATACGCTACCTATAAAATGCAAACGTTTTAATCACCCAGGCTCCCCTGTAGTTTGGCCAAACTCATGACTCTATCACCAAGTCGGACAACGGGTGCAAATGCATGTTAACAACACTAACTATGGTGTTCCATCCAAGTCACACACCACTTGGAAATCTATTATTAATACTTCAGTACCAGTGCGGGTCCAAATCCTGAAACATTCTCCCCAACAGCACTATGAGAGCACCTAGACCAGAAGGCCACAGTGGTTCAAAGTGACGGCTCACTACCACCTTCTCAAGATCAAATGGGGATGGGCAATATTGGCCTGATTGGTCATACACAGATCCAGAAAACATATATTATAGATATGGGTGTCAGAGGATCTTCAAGAGGGATGGATTTGTGGGAGGTCAGGCAGAGAGTTCCAAAGTCTGGGGCCCAGGCAGCTGAAAGGCACCTATCCAGTTAGGATTTGCAGTAGGATATAATGCACAAGAAGCCAAAGTTAGAGGGATATGGTCCTCAACCATTTGGCAAGGCCTCAGCATTTTACCAGCGTCCACACCTCAATGTGTTCAGGCCTTGATATGATGTCCAGTTCTTCCTTTGCCTCCACCTCTGTGGTTCTTTCTTTGCCAAAAAGTCCTCATCCCCTCCTTCCCCCACTGATGACTGACGATCTCCAACATCTCCCCTTCCTCTGAGCTACCCTCTTTGGGCCTTGTACCCTCTTCACATTTTCATTTGTAATTGCAACATTAACCACCTCAACTTGTCCACCTCCCTCACCCACTTCAACCTCACCCCATCTGAACAGAGAGCACTCCATTCACTTCTTAGCAATCCCAATTTAGTCATCAAACCCGCAGTTGTGGTCTGGCAGACTGACCTCTACCTCGCAGAGGCCAGACAGCTGCTCTCAGGCACCTCCGCACATCTAACACTGGACCATGACTCCACTAACGAACACCAGACCACTGTCTCCCACACTGACACAGATCTCATCATATCAGGAGATCTCCCTCCATACCCTCCAACCTGATAGTGCCCCAGCCCCATGTTTTCTGCTTCTATCTTACACCAAAGATCAACAACAGAACTGTCCTGGTAGGCTCATTGTCTCTGCCTGCTCTTGCCCTACTGAGCTCCTAATACCTTGAACCTATCCCCTTGTCCATTCCTTCCCACCTACATCTGGGACATCTCACATGCCCTCCATCAATTTGACAACTTTCGATTTCCTGGCCCCCACAGCTTCATTTTCACCTCCACCCCCCATTGGAAAGGTCTTAAAGCCCTCTGCTTCTTTCTGCAAGAAAGATACAACTAGTTTCATTCCACTAACACTCTCGTCCACCTGGCAGAATTTGTTCTTACCCTGAACAAGTGCTCTTTTGACTCCTTTCACTTCCTACAAATCAAGTGTGTAGCCATGGGGAATGAGTCCTCATAGTTTAATTGTCTCATCTAGCTATGAAAAAAAAGTTGAGAGATAAAAATTAAGAAAATTAATATAGATTGTAAATAGCTCAAAATCCCTATAGAAATCTGTGGCAAGCATCTTGCAATAGCCTTCATTTTGAAAACAACCCATGTTTTTTTTTTACAAAACTCCATTCTTTGCCTTAATTTTCCTTCCATTATTTTACCCTTCAAACCCATAAGCCCATAATTTGGCCCAACTACCTTTCCTGTGACATCTCATTGATAGGCTTTTGAAAATTTAGTTGCATAACACACTTGTTTCATTTTAACTACTTTGCAAGCTGTGCCCTCAGAGATCTGCTTTGGATTTAATCAAACATGACTTCCCTTCCCATAAAATTATCTTGATTCCATCCAGTTATGTTAGGATTTTCTATTTGCTTCAATACCACTTGAATGATGAAATATTTCAACATTTTTCTGGCATCTACGTGTGGCTACATGGCCTAGAAGTCCCCATTTTGTGTTTTTCTCTTCTCTTCCCCACCGTCCCACACCTCCCCTCCCCACCCCCTCCCCACCCAAATAGAGGTGACTTAGAACAGTAGAGTAGAGCAGGATCAAGAAATTATATGACATACTCCTGCTCCTTTTTCTGAAGTTCTAATGAACTTTGAAAGATCAACAAGGATATGAAATGTGGAAGCCACAAAAGCAAGTCCGAGAGTTTTTTTTCTATAAGTGGGCTCAGATAGGGTAAATGAAGGCAGTATTGCTATGGCAGGAGAAAAATATGGCTGGATGATTCTGGCAGTGCTTGAGACACTACTAGGAAGGACTGAATTTAATTTAACAAATCCAAAGCAAACTGACAAGCAATTTTCTCCTGATTGACTTCTTACAGTGCAAACACAAAAAAAAATGTAGAGCACTCTCCACAACCAGATAGCGTGGGGAAGCAGCTGAAAATGCTGCTAAAATCTTTGCCCACATAATGAAGGAAAAGACCAGTTATTGTACTCCTGGTCAATGTACTGCTTACACCATTCAAATAATTAAGTTGTGTTCAATTTTATTCACCACACCACAGGCAGAAGTATTTTTGTATTTTAATATGGTACACTAAAACAACAAGCCTGGTCTACAAGTGTAAAGTAATGGAGGTATGAAAAAACTATTAGAAAATCTGAAGGAAATAAATTGGACCTGGGTGAAGATACAATAAAAAAAAGCACTTTGTGCACTGATCACTATACAACATGCCTGATATTCAGTTCTATTAAAGCAAATGCAGTCCAATATTGGGCGGGGTGCATAACAGGTGAAAAATAATAAAATCTGTTTTGTGTACTTTCCTTGCCTAATTTTATTATCTTAAAGATTAAGGTAATAACTGGATAGATTTTAGAACAGATGCTGCATCAGGAAAAGAAAGAGCACTAAATGTTTGGAATCAAACAATTAAGACTGAAAGAGAAACAAACTTGTGTAATTAGCTAAAATTTTAGCTGTTAACCTACTAGACAGCAGTCAAGAAGTGAACCAGTGACGTGAGTTCAGATCACAACAGGGCAGCTTTATTTAAATTTAGTTTGTAATCTGGAATCCTCTCCTTCTATCTGCCTTTATTTCTTTTGTACACCTCCATCCATCATCTACCTGCCTCTCAACTCCACACCTCCCCCTCCCCTACCTGGCTACATCTGCCCACCAACCTTCACCTCTTCAGTCCACCAATCACCTCCATCTCCTGGCTCACCACTCCCTCTCTTTGTACTGGACATCTCCCCCCTTAGTCCTGATGCAGGTTTTTGACCAGAAATGTTGACAATTCCTTTCCAACCACAGATGCTGCTTGACCCAGATCATCCAGCAGACTGTTTATTGCTCTAGATTCCAGCATTTGCATTCTCTTGCATCTCCAGATCAAATTAAAACTCTGCAGTCCAACCACATCTAAATAATAGTCAATAATTAACTATCTAACAGGAGGCAGCAGCTCCAAGAACATCCTCAATGATGTGGAGCCCAGAATGCAAGTCCTGAAGACAAGGCTGAAGCTTACACAATCATATTCAGCCAGATGTATATATTCGATGATCAACCTTGGCTTCCTCCCAAGCTCCGTGCCATTATATTACCCATTCTTCAGCTACTGAATACAAGAAAAGCTTTTGTACCAGACAACATCCTGACTGTAGCACTGGAAACTTGTCATCCAAAACTAATTGATCCTCTATCCAAGCTGTTCCAGTACACTTACAGCACTGGCCTCTTCCCAGGTACATCTTGTCCTCAAAGAGGAAGACAAATCCAATCCTGAAGTGCTTGAGTCCTGATGCAGGGTCTGACCCAAAACGTCAACCATTCCTCTGCCTCCACAGATGCTGCTGAACCCACTGAGTTCCTCCAGCAGTTTGTTTTTTTTTTGCAACAACATTAGCTCCATTTCTCTTCCAATGGATGCAGCCTGACCTGCTGAGCATTTCCAGCATCTTGTTTTCATTTCAGATTTTCAGTCTTTTTTTTTGATTTTCACAAATCTAATCCAACTGGCTTCACTCAATCTACTTCCAATTAAAGTGATGAATGGTGCTGTTGACACTGCTATCAAGCAGCACTTATTCACCAATAACCTGATCACTGACACCCAGTTTAGGTTTTGCCACAGTTACTCAGCTCCAGAACTCAACACAACCTTGGCCTGAATTAATGTGAACCAAGGAACTCAATTCCAGAAGCAAAGACAGGCTGACTACCCTGGACATTGAGGCAACATCTAACTGAATGTGTCAGTATGCCAGTAACTTCAGTTTTACCAGTTATCAAGGGGAAAACATTCCAAAGGTTAGAAACATACCACATACAAAAGAGTGGCTGCATTTGGAGGCCAGTCATTCCAGCTGCAGGACACTACCATAGAAATTCCTCAGGCCGGTGTCCTAGGGTCAACCATCTTCAACTGCTTCAATGACTTTCATCTATCATTAGGTCACTAGTGGAGATACTTGCAGATGATTACACAATGTTTCATTCCATTCAAAACTCAGCAGCAAATGAACCAATATGTGCCAACATGCAGCAAAATCCAGACAAGATTCAGGCATGAAATAATGAGTGGCAAGTAACATTTGCAACACAAGGCTGCAAGCAATAATCACCAACAAGACGGAGTCTAACCAACCACCTATGACATTCAGTGGCCCTTCCAGGGCCAAGGCCCCCACCAATACCATTTAAGAGATCACCATTAACCAGAGCTAAAGGAGCAGATCACTGGCAGGATATCCTGTGGCAAGTGACTCACCTCCTGATGCTCTAAAGCCTTGCCACCATCTGCAAGACACAGATCAGAAGTTTGATGTTAGCGTAACGCTATTACAGTGCCAGCAACCCAGGTTCAACTCAGGCCTCTGTCTGTAAGGAGTTTTGCACATTCTGCCCATGTCTGCGTGGGTTTCCTCCAGGTGCTCCAGTTTCCTCCCACGTTCCAAAGACGTACAGGTTAGGAACTTGTGGGCATGCTATGTTGGCGCCGGAAGCATGGCCACACTTGTGGGCTGTCCCCAGAGCACTCCACGCAAAAGATGTGTTTTGATGTATATGTGACTAAGATATCTTACCTTACTCTCCACATGCCTAGACATGCTCCTACAAAACACAAGCAGCTTGCCATAATGCAGGACAAAGCAGTCTATTTGACTGGCACCCCAGCTACCACTCAAAACATTCATTCCCTTAACCACTGGTGTGCAGTGGCTACAAAACATACCGTCTACAAAATTGTCCAAGCTGCTCCTTCAGCATTGCCCAAACCCACAACCACAAGGGCAAGGGAAGCAGGTGCAAAAGAACACAATCACCCACAGCTTCCCTTCCAAGCAAACTCAAATCAGAAAAATACCATCTTCACCAGAAGGACTACAGTACTTAAAAGATGGCTCACCACCACCTTTCCAAGGACAGGTGGAGATAGGGGAAGCTTTGCTGGAGAAGCCCACATCCTGAAGAATGAACAAATGAAAAACTTATGGCGCAAGCACTGATTTCAGATCTAGGTTTATCATCAGTGACCGACATCATGAAGTTTGTTTTGTGGCAGCAGTATAGTGCAAGACAAAAATTACTCTTAAGTTACAAAAATAAATTACTGCAAAAGAGGAATAACAAAATAGTGCTCATGGACCATTCAGAAATCTGATGGCAGAGGGCAGAAGCTATTCTTAAATTGTTGAGTGAGTGTCTTCAGGCTCCTGTACCTCCTCCCGTTATGAGCAGACGGCACATCCTGAACGGTGAGGGTCCTTAGTGATGGATGCTGCCCTTCTTGAGGCACCGCCTCTTGAAGGTATGCACGATGTTGGGGAGGATTGTGCCCAAGATGGAACTGGCCAAGTCTACAACCCTCTGCAGCCTCTTGCCATCCTGTGCATCAGAGCCTCCATTTCAACACAAAAATATTGATCACCATCTTTTAATCTCAGGTCTCAGCACAGCATATGATTGCAGCTGCAATAATTACACAATTGCACTCTTCAGTAATAGCCTAATAAAACCAAATTCCTGTATTATAGGCAGTTTTGCTATTTTATTACACTAATTTCATTGCATATAGATTATGAACCAAACTTCTCTGGCTTTGATGTTCTACTGTGGATGAGGTTCAAGCATTTGTCTAATCATCTTCCCTATTACTTCAGCTAAGGCATGTCTATTTTTGTATTCATCAGCATTTCTGAGTATGACAGTAATTCATAAAAGGGGCCAATGCCTTTTAATAGCTTACTACCATATTCACACTGAGTTTACTGGCTCAGCCACTTAAAGTCTTTGACTGTCAATCAGGAGGGAATGTGGGTGGAGTACCTTCCTTGAATTTGATTATCTTCAGAAATTCAGCTCCATTTTATATGCACTTTCTAGTGGCATGCAAGCCATGACTTTAAACAATAGGTCCAGATTTCAGTGCACATCAGTGTAAAGCAAAGCTGTATCATTACCTCTAATTCATTCAATATTTCTCAACCCAATGCTGAACCCTACTTCCTACAAAGCTACCAAAAGTGGAAATAATCTGGAGGTCCAATAGGAAACTACTCAACCTATATTACCTTCACTCAAGAACCAAGATCACCCTGACACTTAATAGTTCAGCAGCAGTACACAGGTATTCCGTGTGCTTGGAGTTTGATCCCTGCATGTGTTCATGCCCACTCACTGAAACATACAAGTTGGCCCTACACAAAAAAAAAACAATTAGAAGTAGGCCACCTGGCCATATGAGCCTACTATGCCATTCATTAAAGATCATCACTGATCTACTAGTAGAGGACAAAAAGGTCCTCTACTAACTTGCCCCTGATGCACAAAACCAGTCTCCGACAAAAAAAAAAGTGTCTGGGGCTAGATCATGGATGTCCTGGACCACTTCCCAAATCTTGAGATTCCCCCCACCTCAAATCAAAGGTAGATATCAATGATGAGATGAGATTCACCATCACTTAGTGTGCTTACATTGCCTGTGGCTGCTTGAGGATCAAGACCCGAGATCTGGCACAAAGCTCTTGGTCTGCCAGGTCACAGTGATCACTGCTCTCCTATGTGCTTCTATACTTTTCTATTCTGGGTAGAGACAGGAATATGCCAGGACACGAGGTCACAGATGGTGTATCCAATGGCAGGCAACTCAAGGCACTGAGGAGATACGACCAATGATGTCCCTGCAAAATTGTCCAAATCCACTGATTGAATAAGAACACAAATGCCAGCTTCTGCTCCAAGACCAACATCCTCAGCACTAACTGCCTAATTACATTCAGTCTTCTCCATCAGTTAGGCTATAATATTGGAATGCCTGTGACCCAACCCCCAAAACAGACATTATTTAAGCAATGCCACAGGTGAACAGAGGAAAAGATTCAAGAATGGCCTCAACTTTCTGGAGAAAATGCAATATTCCCACTGACATCTGGAAATTCCTGACCCACAGGAGAGCAGGTCCATTCAGGATGGTATTAAGAACCTCAAGTCCAAGCATAGGGAACATACAGAAGCCCAGCATAAATGGTGGAAGTAGCACACCACTTCACAAATGACCCACCTGCCTGTCTTGCCCCATCAAGAACCTCTAGCTCCATCTGTGGTAGTGTCTTGGGGTCCCACATCGACCTCATCAGCCATCTCAGAACCAGAGTGAAAGCACGCCGTCCTCCATCCCTAGGAACACCCAAGGGAGAATGATTCCAAGAAAAGGAAAGTTAGCAATGCCAGAGTTCTCTTTTCCTTCTCAGCCCTAACTCATTGCTCAAACCATAACCATCCTTTCCAAAATGTGAAAGAACCCAACCCCCCTCACCAGAAAAATGATCAAACATCTGGGAGCAGCAATTTACAAAAACTGAAGACAATTGTATGAACAAAAGTTGGATTTGTTAGTGAAATCATTTTACAACTGAAATTATTTTTCATTAGATCCTAAAAACCATGTCATGTTTAAACAGATCACTGTGAAAAAATTGGTGACATCAAGTAGATTAATGATCATTTTTGATAATCAATTGCTCAAGGGGACCTTTCGCAGCCTCCCCAGTCATTCAGCATGGATTAAAATCAGAGGAGAGAGAGGTGAATGACACTCAGAATGGAATGTCCAGTACCCTTTCCATTCTCCACACTCAATGACCCCAGGAAAACTGCCAATTATTATTATTAAAGGAGTGTCTACCTTATGAAGGAAGTCAACCAAGACCCTCTCAATGCACTAACACAATTTCACAACAATAAATTAAGTCCAAACAAGCTCATTATTTTTTTCTTAAAAATAGCTCTTCACAGAAACTTAACATGAAGGACTGACTGTAACCTGCACGTTACAATCTTCTTGTTCCTCAACAAGAAATATATTCATAGTACAATTACTGGTATTATTTTAACTGGAATGCAACATTTTGCTCATTGTGATGATGAATTTCATGCCACTTTCTCCTCACAATCAGATCATTGTTCTGTTCAGCAAGCGTGCAGCCTTTGTACAAAATTCCAAACTGATTGAGGATAAAATTAACTTAATTGGTTGGATTAAATGGTACAGGAACCCAAAAGAGCAAACAAGAGGTCAACTCAACTTTAATTAGTTATCAAAGTGGATCACTTTAACATGGAAGAAAGACTAAATTAAGAGGCTAATAAAAGAAAATGGATTTACCCTTAGATTTCATTCATATGAGCAAAATAAATTTTATTTAGTTTACATTCCTCTTACAATCTAATGCCAACAACCATCCCTGTGCCACATATTTAATTACTGAACAACACAATCTGTTTATCTCACTCATATTGATTCACTTGGAAATAAAAAGCAATTACTTACCCATCAGTCTGCAGAATGTAATCTCTTATTTCAAAGTCAAACTGTTTCATGCAATTATCAGAGCTACATCTTTTGGCAATATTGACCTCCATGTACTCATTCACATCATAGATGAATAACAGGAATCAAAAATGATTTTCTCTTACCATCTCCCCCCCCCCCACACCTTCCTCCCCCCCCCCCCCACACCAAGTCCAGGTAAAGGACACAGCTATAGCACTACCATTGCTACTCATCTGGCTAAACAACAAATGGATCAAACTTCAATGAAGAAAGCCTTTGTTTAGATATCTCAACTACCTACGTTGTTAACGATCAGGCTGGTTAATAACTGCCACAAAAAAAAAATCCACTGGGACAGAATCTTCTATTCATTTGAGCTGGAGCAAAAGCAAATCATGCTCAACCCTGGGGACTGTCCAGGACTATCTTAGTGAGACCACACCAAGATTATCCTGCACGATTTTGATCTCCTTATTACAGAGGAAGATATACTTGTCACGGTGGGAGTGCACTGATGATTCATTTGACAGGTTCCAGGGATGGTAGGTTTGTTGCATGTGGAGGTATTGAGTAGATAACGCCCAAGATGATGTCATTAAAAAAAATTGAGTTTCAAAGGGCTTAGTACAATAGATGCTGGGAAGAAGTTGCCACTGGCTGACAAGTTTAGAACCAGGGTCACACTATCAAAATAATGGATAAGCCATTTAGATCTGAGATAAGGAGATATTTCTTCACTCAGAATGGTCAATCTTTATAAATTGCTACCCTAGAGGCTTAGCCATCAAGTTGATTCAGAACAGGGATTGATAGATTTCAGAGTAATTAAGGGAATCAAGAAACACGAGGATAGTACAGGAAAACTGCGTGAGATAGAAATCAGACATAATTAACGAACAGCAGAGCAGGCTCAAAGAGACAGAGGACGTACATCTGCTCTGAAAACTCAAACCAAATCATTTAGGTTACAAGTTTGGTATATTGTAAAAATAAGTAACCTTGAATAAATATCATTTGACTTCATTGACCTTGTGCAATTGGCAGTTAGTATGTAGCAATAGTCACTGATATTGTTTTGAAGGAAAACTTCTCTGAAATTTGACCACCCTTCACATTAGAAGCATAACATCCATCTCAGTCATCCAGCAGCACAAGGACTCTGTCACGGCAGGGAATGGTGCACAAGATTGTGTTCTGTGGGCAATTCATGAAATCATGGACCATTACAGTACATGGCTGAACTGAATGACACAAGGATTATGCAAAATATATCACGACTCATTGTGTGAAAAAAAAAATCACCCCTTTGTCTATCCAAATTGGTACCTTTTCCTTTTGCAGCAGCATTTCAGCAAGTTTCCTTGCCTCATACAAATTCCAGATCATGATCCCCGAATTGTGCCAATACCACTGGATGTAGCAACAATTTGGTATTATTGCAACTTGATTTTTTCCCCCCCACTCGTTTGTAGGAAGTCTCTGGCCTTCACTTGCCACCATTCCTGAACTTAAGAATAGAATATGAAACAAGAATATCGCAACATACTAAGGTTCCAAAAGTCAGACCCAATCCGAAATAGTAAGCAAGGATGGAAACACTATTTTGAGGCCAAAGAGATTTGTTGCAGACTTCAGAGCTCTGTTGGGCGAAACTGTCAGTGACTCCCAAGTGGACACTGGACAGGAGAAGAATTGATAATAAAGACTTTGATGGTGAAGTAAAGCTTCCAGTCTTCAATGCACAGATGAAGTCACATTTTACAAAATGATTTTCTCACTAATTTCCTCCCCAACCAATAGGACAAATCATCTCTTCCTGTTTTCAGGAGGGGAGAAGTGTATAAATCAATGATGCAGTGCATTGTTTGTTATTTCAAAACCTAATTGAAATAAATCATACACTCATTACGTTAACTCTACTGCATGAACAACAGGAATAAAGATTGGAACAGAAGTTTGGTTCAAAACGGTTTACAGCATTTACATTGAAGTAAAATACTTCCTACAATCACAACCTGGTTACTTTTATTTAATATTTTTCTGATCAAGTTATTAGTGAAGTAACAACATCAAATTTTCATTAACATCAAGCTTTCTTCAGTGAATTTTTGTGCACACAAGGCATATTTTGGAAATATGGAGACTGCTGTCAGTCAGATCAAACATATTTGTTCTGAATGATCAACAACTGAGACAAAGAATTGTGCACCTTGGAAAAACTCATTGTCTCTTGTATTGAGGAATCCAGGTGTAAAGAAAATCTTGTCTTTCACAAAGTCAAGACATTCCAAGGTGCTTTACAGCTGATTAAATACTTCAGGTGTAGTCACCTTTAATGTAACAAACAAAATACACAGCAAGCTCCCACAAACAGCCATGATAACCAAATAATCAGTTTTAATGAACTTGATGCAAGGATAAAATCTGTCCAATAACATTGAAAGAGCTCCCCTGCTCTTCCTCGAAATACTGTCAAGGGATCATTTATATCCACCCAAGGGGGAAGCAATGGTTTTAGTTTAACACTTCATCTGATAATACATTACTGCAATAGTACAGCACTCAAGTAATCACCTAGGTTTTTATATTCCAGTGCCCGGAGTAGGATTTTAAACCCAATATATTCTGACTGAGTGGTAGTGCAACCATTAGCCACAGATAACGGTGTAAAACATGAAGCGCACACTACAGCTGAAAATATCTCAGCTCACTACATTTTAAAACTGCACTAAGGACACCTGAAGTCAGAGTTATAAAAAATATTTAAACCAGCTCCATCAAGAACATCACTACAAACACTAGTTATAATACCTTCAAGCTTACTGGATAAGCAACTATTACTAGATTTTATGTCTACATTATTCCTACCACCAGGCGCAAGTATCTGATGTTGTCCCCATAGCAGTCTACTTAGTTGCCAGTCAAACAAACATAACTGAACTCATGAAATGTGTAGTCAGATAAAACTTGAGTATTCCATCACATATCTGCATGACTCTTGACCAGGACATACTCAAACCAAAATATCGTTAGGTGGGCTGGTAAAAGCAGCAGTCTTTACATAGGTCATTATTTGATTATAATAGGTTTCTGCAGTGAGCTCATGCCCCCTTGACAGCCAGTGCTTCTTTGCTGGAATATCACTTTGGTTAGTATCCTATAATGCAACAGTCAGGGTTTCAACATCTTTCAAATTCCAGCTTCATAAAAAATATTTATCTTATGGTGCTGTCAACATAGGCAGCAATGTTTGAGTTACTTTTTTGTACAGGTATCTAAAGCTGCACAAAGGTGAATTTCAAGGAAGTAGTTCCTTCCAAGGCAACCAACAAGCATGAATATGTGCTGGTTTATCACCTTTTAAATTTTGAGCCAATATGACCATTTGCCCTAATTCCCATGGGCTCTAACCATGGGACCTTGTCAAAGTCAACGTAGACAACATCAGCCACACACTTTAGTTGTTTGAAATAAAAAAAATGGATCAAATTGTTTAGACAGGATCTCCCCATACTGAACCCATACTGACCATCTTTGACCAATCCCTGACTTTCCAAGTGCAGTTTAATTCTGTCCTTAAGGAATTTGTCCAATAACTTCCCTAACTTTGACATTAGCATCACCAGTCTGTAATTACCTGGCTTATCCTTGCTGTCCTTCTTAAATAAAAAAGGTACCACATTTGCAACCCTCCAGTCATCTGGCACTTGCCTGTGGCTGATAAATATTTAAAAATCTCCATTTTGGCCTCCCAGCAATCTCCTCCCTTGACCCCACTGCCACCTAGGATATACATCAGGGCCTGGGGATTTATCCACCTTTACATCCACTAAGAAACCAAATACCTCCTTTCTTTAAAAGAAAATGATAGCACATGAGAATTCACTGCTTCCTCCTCCCCAAATTCTCAAAACTACAATGTGCTCCTCAGTGAATACAGATGACAAAGTATTCATTTAAGATCTTACTTATATCCTCTGGCTCCACAACTGCCATTTGGCACCTAATGGACCCTACCTTTTCCCTGATTAACCTCAATACACTTCTAAAATGCTTTAGAATTTCCTTAATCTTGTCCACGTGATATTTCATGCCTCATCTTTTGTCTCCTAAACTCTTCTTTAACTACCATCTCCCTGCACTTTCTATACTCCTTCAGGACCCTCCCTGTTTTATAATTCCCTATACTAATCACGTTTCTTTCCCACAAACCCCCCACCCCATTATCCAACCTTTGATATCCCTTGACATCCAGGGTTCCTTGGACTTGATGTCCTTATCTTTCACTCTCCTAGACCCAAATATTCACCTCATTTTTCCATTTTTTTGGTATGTCTCCTAATTGTCAGATGTAGACTCACCAGGAAGTAGCTGCTACCAGTTTACTTCTGCCAGGAACCGTGTTATGATATTGAAATTGGCCTCCCTGCATTTCAGGACTTTAGTTTCCAGATCATCCTTATCCTGTTTGTAAAACTTTATTGTGTTCAAGTTGAATCTTGTGCTGAGTAGTCTTATTTTAAAATAACTTACCATGCTCAAGTATCATAAAATCATGCAGGAGTTTTCTTTAAAATCAGATCTATATTTTATTTGAGTAATGAATGGGATTCAAAGGTTGTGAGCTGAAGATTACCATGACCTTATACGGTCAAGAATCAACTGCATGTGGCTTTCAGATGCCAGTCATCAATTATGAACTAGGTGCTCAGAAATACACACCTATATTTTATAGGTTCTATTCTGTTACTATAGTGTTTTGGTTACGAAGTACAGTTCACCTCTTCCATCTCTGCAAAAAAACAAACTGCTGGAGGAACTCAGCACGTCAAGCAGCATCTGCACATCAGTCCTGATGCAGCTTCTCAACCTGAATTGTTGACAATTCCTTCCCCCCACCCCAAAGAGATGCTGCTCAACACACTGAGTTCCTCCAGCAGTTTCTTCTTTTGCTCCAGATTCCATCATCTGCAGTGGCCTTGTTTTACTTAACACTTTGTAGAATAGGATAACACTTTCAAAACTTTCAATAACAGAAAAATTTACTTTCTTAATTAAACACCCTTTGTGTTCTCTGCGTATGGCTCTCTGCGTACCTGCACATGCAGATTTATTCTGAAGTAATTTATTAAAAAGGTACACAAATCAAAAGGTATTATAAATATTGGATCCAACTGTAACATTAAAGGACAAATTAAATCACATAGGTAAATTGTATTTTTACATCGTGGAAGGCCAACACTTAAATGGCAAAAACTGCAGCATTGATGTCACCTTTTGCCAAGGCACTGGGTTATTATGAAAAAGCCACAGGTGTAATCTGGGACTGTTAATTACCACATGTGGGACTGACTGGAATCAATAAGATATTTCCCCATCATGATGGGCAGAAGGTCAAAAGTTCAAGATTTGAGAATGCATCCTTAGTCTGCTGCAGACACTTACAGTGCCAATTTTACAATGTGACTCATATGACCTATTTGTACCCTCCTTTGAAGCAGCTGGATACTCCAAAAGGAGCTTCCCTCAGTGCACCTGGAGTACAATGTAAAGTTATGAGGTTACCAGGGTTTACAAATTCTTGCAACGAAGATGGAGATTTAAGCAGAAGCCCCCAACTGGGAAGCTCCTCGCCCAACCCCACCCACCCAAAGAGTACTCCATGTCACATGACCGATGTCAGGAGCACGAACACAACATCCTAACCACCAGCCCCTCAAATAAAAGAGCAGTCTTCCTTCTGCTGCTTGCAGCCCCTCCTCACTCGTGATTGGAGGATTCATCTTTGTCCTTCATCTAGAGCAGAGTGCCCTGTAATCACCAACTTCCCCAACCCTCCACCCCTGTGCTACCCTGCTCTACAAAATCCCTGGTTACTGAACTACCATGATTTCCAATTCCCAGACGTAGTCCACAACAGTCCATGTCCCATTAAGCCATCCTGTTAATCTGTCCAGATACAGAGTCAAAGAAAATTCATTCCCCCTCCCACATAAATCGTCTAAAGGAATAGATGCCCTAGGGAATCAGTGGATAAGTGTCTGAGTAAATTGCCATAAAACAAAAGGCAAATGTAACCTCATTGGGGGAAGGGAGGGCATCTTTGATCATCACTTTCAAAGCTCCAATCAGTCAACCCATTTCATCACTGGAGTACTGTGGAATTATCATAATGATTTAAGGCAGTAACTGTATCTTTGAGCATTTTGTACTTCCTTTGCATTTGGTAATTACTTTTATTCAAGGAATAAGTAGATTAACTAACTCATTTTCATGTCATGAATAACATTGTTAAGAATTGGAATTGTGCAACTTTAGTGACTAATGTTAGGTGGAAATAACCTGTCATTTAAAGATTGTGTTGAATAATACAAATTTAAAGATAGACAGCAATCTAAACCAATGCCTTAACTAAAATCATAAATTTACATCTGAAACACCGCAGGATTTCCTGAACAAATGCTATATTTAATGGGAAGCAATGACAAATTTGATATATGCATTGCAAGCCCAACCAGGATATCATACAGAGCGATGGTACAACAGTGGTTAGGTTATTGAAAAAGCAGCCGGAGGTCCAGGTAATGGCCCACAGTGAGTTTGAAAACTATTTAAGCAAATATTTAATAAAAATGTGGAATTTAAAAAGATGTTCTCAGAACTAATCCCAATGGACCCCATCTGGTAGCAGCCTTTTGGTTATAGAACACACTTCAACCATCATCACCACCACTGAACAAATCAATCTGCCATCATCTCTGGAATCCAAGGGATTTTCCTTTTCTGCCTGCCTACAGGTGGACCTTGTTCACCTTGCTCATATTCAAGTACACTACATCAAATGCACTACTTTCATCAACCCTCCTTGTTACCTCCTCAAAGAGGTCAATCTTGCTGGTCAGATACAATCTCCTGTCATCACAATCCATACTGACCAATCCTGTTTAATCTGTGCCTTTCAAAGACAAGGTTTATACTATCCCTTAGAAAGATTTTCAGTGATTTGTCCACAGAATTTAAACTAACTGACCCATCATTTATCAGTTTCTCCCTTTTTAAAATGGCAGCTTAACATTAGGAGTCACCCAATCCTCTTCAAATAAGGAGAATTGAAAATGATAGATTTCCACAAATTCCTCCCTTGCTACTTTTAACAGCCTGGGATACATTTCATCCAGGCCTGACAACTTATCCATTTTCAAAGACACTAAACCCCTTTATACTCTGTTACTATGTCTGTACCATTCAATATTTCATACTTGTTCATCTTAGCAACATCATCATCCCCTTCTTTTGTGAATACAAATCACAAAAAAAAATTCAATAGACGAACCTCTCCGCACACATCCAATTCTGGCTCTTTGTAGTCACACCAGTGGTTTTGCACTCAATTGCTTTAATCCTAAACTAAAGAATTCCATTCATAAAACTTCCAGACCTTCATGATATCTTCTCCTTTAAAGAAAATCTTTAAAAGCTACCTCTTTGACCTAGCTCTTTATCAGCTATATTGCTATTCCTCTACTCCAGTGAAGCAACATAGAACAGTTTACCATGTTAAACAAGATGCAATACAAATGCATGTTGTTTAGGTGAAAGACAAGTCCACCAAATTAAATAGACATGATAAAGATCTGAAAATTTCACGTTGATCAAGATAGCAACAAATATTTTCAAGAATATGATAAGCTGTGCCTTAAGTGCAATTACACATTCCTCTAAAGAAAGTAATTTCATCTGATAACAAAAACACAGATAAGATACAAATTTAGTTGTTACTCCCGTAAATTCTTTGTTACAGGAAGTTTTTTTCCCCCCATTAACTGGTGAGCAGCATTTTGAATGAACCATTTTAGGGGTACAACCTGCTTAGGAATTATATTTTTTAAAAAGCACAGGATTTATACACCGATGTAAAGTGGAAATGATTTGTCAAATTGTACTTTTATTAAAAAGTCAATGAAATCAATTAGTACTGACAATGCCCCTACAAGACAATAATATACATACTGAGATCTCAAAGCTCTGCAGACATGTCTACACTTATATTTGGAAAAAAAACAATATTGCTCACCACACAAACAGAATAAGGTCAAGCAAAATCATGCACAAAAATACTATTTGGTGGCAAATAGTATAGTTTCTAGCAATTTAAAGTTCATTGTTTTACTTCCACATATCTACTAGTGTTTGTTCTCATCCTAATCAAGGGGACGAGCACAGTGGTCAGTCAATGATTTTCTTTGATGGACGTCCAAATTGTGCAAAAACACTTCGCTAGTGCACCAGTACTTTCTCCTTTTGAACAAAGCCCCACCTCTGCTCATCAACTTCCCACAGTACCATGTCAAAAAAAAATAATTCGAACTCATGATAAAAGAACTTCGGGCAAAAGCCCATATCAACTGACTTCACATGACAGCATCATAACCGATTAACTTTGGCACATGCAATTCCAAGCCATTATTGCTGCTTAATTAAAATCACTATTTTTTTAAACTTTAGATTAAATACAATTTATGTTTCATCATTAGAAATGCTCTTGGCAGCCATGGAATTGTTCTCAACTGCTTCAAAGATGCTGCATTGAAGTCCAACCCAGGGGCCCGACCACAAAAATCTGACCCAACACTCTAGTGCAGTACTTGAGGAAAAAAGTATCAATTCTCAGGAATATATTTACTCTCACAACATTTGAGAAACATCTTGATAAGTACTTGATTTGCCAAGGCACAGAAGACAATGGAGCTAATATGGGTAAATTGGGATGAGTGTAGAGAGCTACAATGGACAACATGGACACAACAGGCCTGTGTCTGTGCGGGATGGCTCTATAACTAAGATTTGGTGAGCTATCTGCAGTCTCCTAGTCAGCATAGGCCTCCCCAACCCAAACAATGAGCAAAAAAAAGTTTCCCTTCACCCTACTTTGATACTTTAATTTTTTTTAACCCATCTCTCCTGAACCTTCTCTGCAATTAAAATAAAGCTTTTAAAAAAATCTCTTCCATTTCTGACAAGGGGTTCTCTGACCAAAGACATTAACTATTTCTCTTCCACAGATGATGTCTGACCTGCAGAGCATTTCTAGTTTTGCAGTTCATTTTGGATTTTCGTTGTCACATTCCTACTTGCAAACTGTCTGTCATATTTTCTGCGTTACTATCATGAATTACCATAAGAACCGTTAATTACTACACTTGAAGACGCTATAGAGTGCCTCAAAAACACCATGCAACAAACATGAACAGAACTAAATAAACGGGAAAAATGATTTACGTTTTAAAACATGCAGAACACTTTGAGAGACTGGGCTATTTTTTCCTCCTGTCAAGGAATGGTCTTCTGCTCTCCACACTCGGAAAGTGAAAGATCCAAAATTCAGCGCAAAAAAGTAGGTGGCAAAAAGCCCACAACATTCACCCACGAATGCCGACCCAATATGGCCACTTTAAACCCTACTGCAATACGTCTATTAGCTATCATTCATTATGGAATTTATATTTAAATCTTTCATGTACAAATAGAAACTTATGGCTTTATTCCGCAAGTTCAAGGTGACATTGCAACTGTTGATTTTAATGGAGGGTAATTTACTAAATTAGATGATTCCCATACCCGAGTAAAATATACTGAAAAAGCAACTTAAAACGTTGTCTTTAAAACGTATGCTCATGATTACAACTTCATTAAATAGAAATAAGTTAAAATACCGGTATATACAAGATCAACTTATACAGGTACTTTATGGCCACTGCCCAAAACAATATAATGGATTTGCATGTTAACGTGAAAATAAAACAGGTTCAATTACCGGCCAAGAACGGCTGCCATGAAGTTTCTGTCAATGAAAGGTTTCGTTGCAAATTCAACAAAGAATTAATTGTACAACATTTAACAAGTAATTGTTTTGTTAAAAGGTAACAGTAAAATAATTTCATTCGACATTCCAAGAACTCCCTCAATAGACCTCTCAGCTGTCTAAACAAAGGATTGGTGTAACTAACTGAATATAATCCAAGGATCTGAAACACGAACTAAAACCGGTTTTGAACAAACGTAGGATAGCTTATCATATTAATCAAAATCCCGCCCACAAACTTTCAGAACCCCTTTAGTTTAGTGCTCAGAAGTAATCCGATTCCTCTGAGGTAAAACATGCAAAAGTTTATTTCGGCAGTGGTTCAACTAATTAAAAAACATTGTAAATAGCTATTAACTTGCCAAGTGTAGCCTATAAAAGTACAACGTTCTACCATACAGAACCAAATTGCGAATTCCACTGGTCAATAATTTAGCTTATATTTAGTGAAATAAAGGAAACAGTTTATTTATATTTAAAAAATCAACATTTGCATTACTTACTGGCTGAATCTGCTCGCTCGGAAAGCAAGTGTAGGGGTACGCACCACGCAGGAGAAAACTGGCCCAGAAACAGCACTATTGTGACGTCATTTTATTGACAACTCGCCAGTTATCCAGGTGCTTCCCTTGCCGTCAACTACAAGGTGTCAATCAAACGAGAGAGCCAATCAGATCGACAGAAAATGGGAGGTGGGGTTTCAGGTGGAAAAAATGTGCGGGCCGATGGACGCTGCAGGGTGCGAGGGCAATGGTTGCTATATTACAGTTGGACGCTTTCACCTGCATCAGGGGAGCAAGGCTCGATAAATACAACAGGTTCTTCAGTGTTGGGCTAACGTCGGGTTTGCAATTCCTTCTGTGTGCCGATATTGCCAGCTGCTGTGAACCGGGAGGTTGAAGGTTGAAGGTATGAAGGTTGAAGTACCAGTCTCTTGCACTTGAGCCTCGGTGACAGATCAGAACTGAAAGAATCTTGCATTGTTCAAAGGTGTTTTAGGGCGTATATAAATATTTGCTGGCAGAGGTTCTTCTGTTGCCTGCTTATATTCAGTGTTCAAAGCGCACCTATTACTTTCTTTACTTTCTTTCTTTGTGGAGCTTGCAAACTGAATGCTGCAATATCCCAGAAATGGTTTGCTACGCCATGAAAGCAATTCTTTGTGATATCTCATGAACGTAACGTAAGGATGACCATTTAAGTCGTTTCAGACATTCAGCGATCACATTTTATATGTATTAAGTAATCATTCTTTTCTACATAAAACGAATATTAAATACCAATAAACTGGGAATATGCAAGAACTAACTTAACTTTAAAGAACAATTGTAACATTGCGGGTGTTTAAGGTTCTCCAGCACCGCACATAAGATTCCATTCATTATCTCTGTGCGATTAAAATATTATGTATTATTTATTCTTTTTCTCTCACTATCACTCGATTAATCAATTTTACCAAAATTGTGTATGTCTTTTTAATTTCCAATCGTTGAGAAAGAGTATACACCAACAGTTGATTCATTTACCCATTACACCTAGTAAATGTTAATTTATTTTCCAAAACTTACAGCATTTTTCTTTGTTTTTATTCAGATCTCTAGCATGATTTTCTTTTTATTTGAACAGTAGTGGCCCCTTAGCCTATGGCACTCTTGTCAAAATAAGGCCTATCCAATTGACCCTTCTGATTACCAGCCCATTTAAGTCAAGAATGGTAAACTTAATTTTCTGAAATTGCAGTGCTTTAATATCCCTCTTGTCTTAGATCATGTGTTGCATGTCACCATATTGACAATTTAAAGGAATTTGGGATAGCTGTTAGGTTTGTGTCTAATTGAGTTATATCACTTATATGCAGTCTGTCATAAATATTCAGCAGAATTGTCTTAAACTCTCAGCAACTTCTCACTGGAGTGGAACTAATCTGCAGGCCAAATGGGAAAATTTTGCCTCCATTCCAGAAGCAGGGTCACCCTAACCGCAGTAGGCAAGCTCCAGTAGGCAGACAACACTTAGGAGTACACTCATTTGGAGCCCAAGCTCCAATCATCATTGACTGGCTACCCCAAAACATTAATAGGGATGGTTGACACCACAAAGATAACAATACAAAAATTAAAGTATCAGACAATCTGGAACCAGAGTAGATTAACAAATATAGGGGTGAGCTTAGAAAAAATATGGTGTGAGCTTGAAAAAAAGGCAACAGATTTTTATAGGAACTCCTGTTTATTAAGAGTAGAATGAAGTAAACTAGCCTGGAATAATCAATATATGGATGAATATTTGCTCCCTCCAAAAATGCACTGAATCAACACACTTCAGATCAGCAGCAGATAACTTAGACAGGTGCAGAGTTGGACACTTTTATAATAGGATCATAAAATACTGAAACTGATTCAATCTCCCAATTAATTTCCTATCCTTTGTAAAGGGGAGATGGGTAGGTGAGGAACTGGAACTTGACTAGAGGGCATTTACTTTTCTGGAGGGAAAGCAGGACGGGGAGAGAGAAAACACTAGCCACTGTCTGATACCTTCTAATAGCTACACAAATTTCTTAATAACACCTTCCAGTCAAAGAATAATTATGACCCTTCAAACCAGGGATAGGAGGTGAAAGAAAAATTGACACTCCAGTCAAAAAATTGCAAAATGTTGATAAAACAGTGCTCCTAATTGCTACACTGCAAGCTTCTTCCACAATTTAGAGCACTTATTCTCCATATTTTGAACTCAGGATAATGTAGTGTCTGTAAGGAGTTTGTTTGTTCTCCCCGTGTGTCTGCGTGTGTTTCCTCCAGGTGGTCCGGTTTCCACCCACATTCCAAAGACGTACAGGTTAGGAGCTGTGGGCATGCTATGTTGGCGCCAGAAGAGTGGCAACACTTGCGGGATCCCCCAGCATGTTCTCAGTAAAGCAAAAAGATGCATTTCAGTGTGTTTCAATGTACATGTGACTAATAAATAAATAAATAAATGGTGTTATTTAATGAGTATGTTGTAACATCTAGTGGCAGATACAGGTATTGCATATTTTAATATAAAGTTAAAATGAATCAGAATCAGGGTTATTATCATTGACATATGTCATGAAATTTGTTGTTTTGCAGCAGCAGTACAGTGCAAGACATAAAGATGTAAAAATTACTATAAGTTACAAAACTAAATAAATAGTACAAAAGAGCAATAATGAGGTAGTGTTCACGGGTTCATGAACCGTTCAGAAATCTGATGGCGGAGGGAAAAAAACTGCTCCTGAAACGTTGAGTGTGGGTCTTCAGGCTCCTGTACCACCTCAGCTGGAAACACTCAAGAGGCCAGCAGCATATTTAGAAAAAGAAATGGGATTAATTTTTCAAGTGAAAGGCCCTTTGTAAAATGAAGTATTGCATACTTTACTTTGTTGATGTTGCACAATTAATATTTTAACAAATGGTATGAATAAAAATAAATTGAGAATGCCCCTTTGATTGGGCAAGACCCAAATTGAAGATTGTGTGTATACAGATTCACACAATCTGGGCAAGTCAAACTGGGAATGTTAGTCACAGAGACACACCCATCTACTTCTTCTTTGACTGGATGGTAGCAGCTTGAAGATTTAATAGTGGTCTAATAGAGTCTGTCTCCTTTACTTTCCTTCCCTCCTGAAGTAGTAATATCCTTTCCTGTCAAATTCTAATCTCCACCGTACTCATTTCCATTCGTGGCATTGCAAGAAAAGGTCAAATGGAAATTACCTGCATTTTTATCACCGCTGCTCACCTTGCAAAGGAACTGTTACAATAAGAACACCCACCAGAAATGTAAGTTATTACAAAGTACTACCCTTCCACCTCAATATTATTCAGCATACATTTCATCTGTTCTGCAGCAAAGCACTGAAAATGGAAATTACTTTGGGATTTATATTACACTTCATGACAACAGCAATTTGTGTTCTGTTGGTTTCCATCATTTATTCAAATCCTGCATTTGCACAGCCTGAAACTCAAACCTAGGCGTGTGAAAAGATTCATTTTTCACTGAAGAATTATACTTTTGTTCCATAATGACTTCTCCAATAGCTCTTTCTTTACCACTGAAGGCTACCCATTAGGATTACTGTTACCCTACCAAATTGGTACCACAGGGACCTCATGCCATATCACCAAATTTCAGTTAAGACTCTGCATCATTTCTGATTTGCTTACTGTTTCCAGCATTTTCTGCTTTTATACTTATCAGACTGTTTATTTTCTACTTTAGAGAAAAAAAAGACATTGCTGTTTTCTTTCCTTACTTTCTGGTTAGCATTTGCTGGTTAGTTCTTCCAGATCCATGTCCATGCCAGACAGATATATAAAGCTACAAACTGCTGCCTTCATGTTAACAAATTATATGAATTTAAAGAAAGACAAAAGGCTGGAGCAACTCAGTAAGTCAAACAGCATCTGTGGAGGCAAAGGGATGGTCGAAATTTTGTGTCAAGACCCTGCATCAGGACTGATAGTGCAGAGGGAAGATGGCCAATATAAAGAGGTGAGAGGGAAGATAGAGAAAGAGGCTGGAGGTCATAACTAGAAACCAATAAGGGAGGGATGATGGGCAGATGGAACCAGGTTGGGGAGCCATCTTCTCAGTCAATAGGGGGGGGAAATATACCCAACATCATCCTTGTTGATGGCCACCTTCGTGTGTGGGTGCATCAAGCTGTACATAGAACCAAAGTATGCAAGAACCAAGTGTCACTATGTGGTGAAGTTCTATCTGTCCCCAGTGTTGCAAAGGATGGGTCTGGCCTCGTGCAATGTGCCATTCAGTTGGCCATTGCTGCATTACCAGTCCTTTGTAGAAAAGTTCTTTCAGGAAAAAATACCTTTGACCATAAGTCCATCTGGCAGTAGTCAGCGTGGAACATCCTGCAGGCACTGCTGGAGAGGTACATGAAAAGTCTCTGGGATGTTTCCCTGAGCAGACTGTCTAAACCATTTGGCAGAATGCCTCATTGCCAGAACTCACTCAAAAGCAAGGCCTCACTTCTCTAGCAGTGAGAGAGGCACTCCCCATCAGATCCTTTCTGCACGGTCAGAGTTTCACTCCCTGCCTTTGGGATGGCTGCAATGAGGATGAGGTGATCGCCCACCTCTTTGTGGACTGTGCATTTGCAAAGGATCCTTGACAAGGTTCATTGCAAGCAGCTACATAACAGAAGACTCTCAGATCTATGGGACCCACACCGAGACAAACATCATTTGCTGCTGGAAGCTCATCAACTTGGTGAAAGACGCACTTTGGTCTGATCAAAACTTGTTGGTCTTCCAGTACAACGAGATGTCCATAACGGAATGCTGCTGACTGGCACATTCCAGGTTATGGGATTATCTGCTCAGGGATGCACCAAAGCTTGGTGTAGCAAACACAAAGGCTTTGTGGGGAAGGACTGCATGAAGGGGCCCTATGTATTGGTATTGGTTTATTATTGTAACATATACGAAGATACAGTGAAAAGCTTATGTTTGCATGCCATCTAGTCAGATCATGTGAATACACAAGCTTGAAGTTTGTGTCGTCCCAGGAGGCCATATGTGTGACAATGGGGCTTTGTACACAGAATGTGCTAATACAACAGATGTATAGAATGGATAACACTCTGAATGTATAGACTGAATGACATTATGAACGTAAAGAAAGCCATGCAACGTTTTTATGTATTTTGTGAATATATTTTTATGAATAAAGTCTCTATTTGAAATAAAAAAGATGGGGAGGGATTGTTAATCAAGGAAAGTACCAGAGCAGTGCTGATTCATGATATAAAAGCAGTGAATAGTGACGTGGAATCACCCCTCATTAGTACTGGTATTGGTTTATTATTATCACTTGTACTGAGGTACAGTGAAAAGCTTGTCTTACAAACCGATCGTACAGGTCAATTCATTACACAGTGCAGTTACATTGAGTTAGTACAGAGTGCATTGAAGTAGTACAGGTAAAAACAATAACAGTACAGAGTGAAGTGTCACAGCTACAGAAAAAGGGCAGTGCAATAAGGTGCAAGGTCACAACAAGTTAGATCGTGAGGTCATAGTCCATCTCATCGTATAAGGGAACCGTTCAATAGTCTTATCACAGTGGGGTAGAAGCTGTCCTTAAGTCTGGTGGTACGTGCCCTCGGGCTCCTGTATCTTCTACCCGATGGAAGAGGAGAGAAGAGAGAATGTCCCGGGTGGGTGGGGTCTTTGATTATGCTGGCTGCTACACTGAGACAACGAGAGGTAAAGCCAGAGTCCAAGGAGGGGAGGCTGGTGTCTGTGATGCACTGGGCTGTGTCCACAACTCTCTGCAGCTTCTTGCAGTCCTGGGTGGAGCAGTTGCCGTACCAAGCCGTGATAAATCCAGATAGGATGCTTTCTATGGTGCATTGGTAAAAGCTGGTGAGAGTCAAAGGGGAGAAATCAAATTTACTTAGCCTCCTGAGGAAGTAGAGGCATTCCTCCTCAGTTCACCTATCACCTACTGGCCCCTGTCTCACCCCTTCCCCTCTTTACACCAGCCATCTTCCCTCTCCACTATCAGCCCTGATGCAGGGTCCGGACCTGAAACGTCGACAATTCCTTCACCCCCAAATGTGCTGCTCGATTCACTGAGTTCCTCCAGCAGTTTGCTTTTTTGCTACAGGTTCCAGCATCTGCAGTCTCTTGTGGTTCCAGTGATGTGGAATGGTTTGGGTTGAGATCATGAATAGAAGGGTGAGGAAGGCATGAGTGGAAGTAGTTTGTAGATCCCCAAAGTGTGACCATTCAATAGGTCAAAGCATAAATGGGAAAATATCAAGGGCATGTTTGAAGGGAACTGCAATTAACAACTGGTCTATACTGGTCAACAAGAGTTTATCCCAATCAAAGAGAGAGATTCCATGGGAGAGGAGCACAATCTGTAAACAAAGGCAGTAAAGGATAATGTTAGATTGAAAAGTAGAGTATATAAAGTGCCAAGGGCCAGTGGTAGACCAGCGGACTGGGAAGGCTTAGGATCCAACAGCAGAAGACTAACAGGTTCAGAAGAAGGGAGAAACTGAATTTGGAGAGAAAACTTGCATAGAACAATAGAAAAGTAAAACACAGGAAAAGGTCCTTTGGCCCACAATGTCTGTGCCAACCATGATGCCAATTTAAATTGCACATCTGCCTGTACTTTGTCAATATCACTCCATTTTCCTACCTGTTCACGTGAGTGTCTAAATGCCTCTTAAACGTTGCTATTGTATCTGCTTCGACCACTTCCTCTGGTGAGCATGTTCCAGGCACCAACCACTGTAAATAAAAAAACTTGCCTCATAAATCTCCTTTAAACTTTCCCCCTCTCATCTTAAAACTATGCCCTCTTGTATTTGAAATTTCCACCTAAGGAAAAAGACTCTGATAATCTACCCCATCTATGCCTCTCATTGCCCTTCAACCTCCAACACTCCAGAGAAAACAATCTGTTTGTTCACCGTGGTGAACCTCTTCTTCACCTTTTCCAAAATCTCCACATCCTTCTTGCAGTATGGCGACCAGAACTGCACACAGTATTCTAAATGTGACCTAACTAAAGTTTTATACTGCTGCCACATGACTTCCTGACTTTTATACTCAATATCCTGACCAATGAAGGCAAGTATGCTATATGCCCTCTTTACTATGCTATCTACTTGTGTTGCCAATGTGAGAGAGCTATGGACTTGCACACAAGATCCCCCTGTACATCAATGTTTGTGAAGGTCCTGCCATTTATCAAATGCTTTCCTCTTACATTTGACCTCCCAAAGTGTAACACTTTACACTGGCTGGAAATAAACATCATCTGCCATTTCTCTGCCCATATTTCCAACTGGTCTATATCTTGCTGAATCCTTCGATAGCCTTCCTCATTATCCACTATACCTTCTACCCCACTGTGATAAGACTATTGGACGGTTCCCTTACATGATAAGATGGACTCTGACCTCATGATCTACCTTGTTGTGACCTTGCACCTTATTGCACTGCACTTTCTCTGTAGCTGTGACACTTTACTCTGTACTGTTATTGTTTTTACTTGTATTACCTCAATGCACTCTGTACTAACACAATGTAACTGCACTGTGTAATGAATCGACCTGTATGATCGGTATGCAAGACAATTTTTTCACTGTATCTCGGTACAAGTGACAATAATAAACCAATACCAATACCACCAATTTTTGTGTCTCCTTCAAACTTCCCAATCAGCCCACCAACATTATCATCCAAATCATGTATAAATATCATTAACAACAGAGGTCACAACATTTATCCTTGTGGAACACCGCTGGTCACAGACCTCCAGTCAGAATAACACCCCTCAATCACTACCCTCTGTCTTCTATGGCCAAGCCAATATTGAATCCAGTTTACCAAGTATCCATGGATCCCACATGCCTAAATCTTCTGGATCAGCCTATCATGATGGGCTTTGTCAAATGCTTTACTGTCATGTATACAACATCCACTAACTTCCCATCATCAATCAATTTTGTCACCTCTTCAAAAAACTCAATTGTGTGTAAGACATGACCTCGCCCTAATAAGTCCATGCCCTTCCAGATAATTTCTCTACCACTGATGTAAGGCTCACCAGCCTATAGTTTCCTGGTTTGTCCCTATTGCCATTCTTAAACAGAGGAACAATATTGGCTATTCTCCAGTCCTGTGGGACCTTGCCGGTGGCTAAAGAGGATATCAACGATCAAGGTCCCAGCAATCTCCTATCTTGTCTCTGGGAACTTTCACAGTTATAGCCCTGTTTTACACACACTTGAAATATTACAAGGTAGTTTAGAGTACTATAAAGTCCCCAATGGCTGTTGATTGTTTCATAGTTTTGGCTCTCTTAATCCATCTTTTATTTGGGAATTTTTTATTATGCTTGGGCCCCGCCCCACCCACACAGCACACCGCTTGCCAATCCACAACCACTTCCCCATGGCATAACATTTTGGTCCCTGACTATTCAGCAAACACATCCTGCGATGTGGGCAAATGTTTGCTTACCTTATAATGTTTGCAAAGTCAAGAAGACCTGTCTGCTTTGGGCACAATACACCACTGGATGTCACTTATCACTTGTTACAGTTTTGACTAACAGATGGTGTCATTCATTTGTTCCACTCTTCCTCAGCTTGAAGCTTTGACACATAAGGTACCAGTCAAATCCTGTACTTGTCTGGCATTCAACTTAATATATGTGAGGGCTTTTTGTCCCTTGATTTTGGGATGTGAATCTTTGGGCAGATCTGCATATTGTTATAGAGAATTAATTTGGCATGGATGCAAAGTCCTCATTTTGAACACACCTTTGATTAATTGAGCCAATCTTTTCCCAAGAGAAATAAAAATAGCAAATGTCGGAAATACTTTGCAGGTCTGTGGAGAGAAAAATAGAGTGAATGTTTCTGATCACTCACTTTTCATCAGAAATGGGAAAAGTTAGAAATAAAAGTTTTTACTTTGCAGGGGAAGTAGGGAGGGGGAGAGAGAACAAAGGGGACTATGTGTGGTCGGATTGAGTGACACAAGTGATGTGTGGGGCTGAAAGATGACGGTACTGATATGTCTGAGGGAGGAGTGGGAGCAGTCAGGTGAGTTCCAGTGAAAAGAGGCAACATGAACCTGACTACCTTCAAAACCAAAAGTTGTTCTATTTACCAAACTTTCGGCTCTTGCATGACATGTGTAGTTTCCATTTAAAGACGCCCTTTAAGTTAATGTTACTGAATGCACAACCAGCACGATACGTTGAAGATTAACGTGCTTTATGTTGACGGCTACTCCATGACAAACTGCACTGAACGATTTGAAAGCAGATCTGCTCTCTGCTGCGAGCTACTGTTCTTCAGTGGAGCCATCCTGGGTGCGGGAAACGGGGTGGGCGTGGCCTGGCAGGTGGGCGGGGCCAACCCGGCAAGCGGCTCGTGGCGGGCCTGGCGGCGGGCGGCAGTGGGCGGTGCTGGGCCGGCGGCGCGCCGCAGTGGGCGGGACCTGACGGGAGGCGGGCGGGGTGAACGGAGCAGCGGTTGGTGGAGGAGGGGCGCGGGGCAGTGGGCGGGGTATGGACGGGGGCTCGAGGGGGGGGGAGGTGGTCGTGGATTGGCTGGCGGGGCGCCGCGGGGGCGGGGGCGGGGGCAGAGCGGCAGGAGGCTGCCCGTTGACTTGCGCGGCTCCCACGGCGGGAAGCGGCGATCGGCCGAGCGGGATTTTTTTTATGTGAATCTACTGAAGCCGAGTTTCTGCCTCTGGCTCGGAGGCGAAGCCCCTTCCAGGATGTGTGAGCCGGGGCTGGAGATGGCCTCCATCCTGCCGGCCCTGCGGGAGCTGGAGAGGTGAGCTCTGCACTCACTCCGCCCGTCAGCGTCCATGCGGAGACCAGGCCCAGCAGGCCTCGTTACTGGGGTACCTTTCACTGAGAAACTTTGCACATTGGGAGACACAAGGGACTGCATGTGCTGGAATCTGGAAGATAAAAAACAAACTGCTGGGCAACTCAGCGGGTCAGGCGGCATCTGTAGAGGGAAATGGATAGTCGACGTTTCGGGTCGAGGCATTCCTCCAGCAATTTGTTTTTGTTTGTTGTAGATTCAGTGGCTTCTTCTGAAAACAAATTAATTAAATCTCAAACAAATCAATTTGAAATTACGCCCCATATTTCAATGACTTAATGGCCATTATATTTGCCGCATAATCTAATTAACCATAGAACACTACAGCACAGACAATAGGCCATTCGGTCCTTCTAGTCTGTGCCGAAACTTTATTCCACTAGTCCCATTTACCTGCACCCACTCCATAACCCTCCAAACCTCTCGCATCCAGCTATCTATCCAATTTATTCTTAAAACTTGAGCCCGCATTTACTACATCAGATGGCAGCCTATTCCACACTCCCACCACTCTGAGTGAAGAATTTCCCCCTAAACCTTTCCCCTTTCACCCTAAAGCCATGTCCTCTCATACTTATCTCTCCTAATCTTGGTGGAAAGAGTCTACTCGCATTTACTCTATCTATACCCATCATAATTTTGTAAGCCTCTATCAAATCTCCCCTCATTCTTCTACGCTCCAAGGAATAAAGTCCTAACCTATTCAATCTTTCCCTATAACTCAACTCCTGAAGACCTGGCAACATTCTAGTAAATCTCTTCTGCACTCTTTCAATGTTAGTGATATCCTTCCTATAATTAGGTGACCAGAACTGCACACAATACTCCAAATTTGGCCTCACCAATGTCTTATACAACCTGATCATAACATTCCAACTCCTATACTCAATACTTTGATTTATGAAACCTGATCATTATTTTCATTGATGAGTATTTGTCTTAAGCCGAGACCCTCAGTTCTTGACTGTTCCGATATAAAAAGCTTGCAAATGACGTGAAGAATGGTGGTGTTTAAAGCAAACTGCTGGTGGAACTCAACAGGTCAGGCAGTATCTGTGGAGGGAAAGGAACGGCTGACGTTTTGGGTCAAGACCATGCATCGGGACTAATGGTGGTGGTGATTGTGAGGAGGGCATTCATTAGCTACAGAACAGTATTGATCAGTCAGTAAGATAGCCAGGGAAATGGCAGATACTCCTGAAAAATGTGAGGTGATACATTTTGGTTCTGATCAGGCTAGGATACACACAATGAATGGTATGAAATTCTTAGGTACATAAGGGCCTTCATGTATATGTGCAGGGATCACTCAAGGCAACAGTACAGGTAGATAAGATGGTTGAGAAGGCATTCATGGTACTTGCCTTCATAAACTGGGGTGAAGAATATAAGAGCAGGGAAATTATGGTACAGCTCTATAAATTATTAGTTAGGTCAAAGCTGGAGTACTGTGTGCACTTTTTAATCTTCATACATTGGAAGGGTGTGATTGCACTAGAGGAAATGCAGGAGATTCACCAGGATGTTGCTGGAATGGATAATTTCACTTATGAGGAGAGATCAGATAGTTGGATTTGTTTTCTTTGGAGTGGAGGAGGGTGAGGATATATAAAACTATGGCTTATTGTGGAGGGCATAGATAGGGTGGATAGTGAGAAACCTCTCACCTTGGTTGAGGTATCCATGACCAGAGGGCATAGAATATTTTCACCCAGAGGATGATTGAAATCTGAAATGAGGGGGTATTGCAGGCAGGTACTTTCACAACATTTAGGAATTATGTCGATGAGTGCTTGAAATGCTATGGCATAGAAGGCTCAAGGCTCCATGCTGGGAAGTGGGGATTAGAATAGATAGTATTTGATGGTGGGCATGGGCACAATGGTCCAAAGAGCCTGTTTTATGTGCTGTATGACTCTTTAACTTTATAATTCTCATATTATAATCCTTTTCTATTAAGGGATAAAATAGCGGACTGAAAATCAATATATTAGCACTAGTCTTAATGTGTAGCCTTTCCTCAAGTATTTTACAAAGGATACCTTGCTTAAGAATCTCCTGCAGCAAGTATGCCTGGACCTGGGAGTGAGCAAGTCTGCATTGTTGGCCCTGGGCAGCTGGTAAACCTGATTCTATCACAGAGTTAGTGGTCTTCTAACTGCAACAATATCTGTCTCATTGTATATCTTGTGGTTTTACGCTTTTTTTAGGAATGAAGCAGAACGAAAGTAAAGTCCGTATCTTGGAAAGGCACAGTCTGTCAGGAGGTTGACAACTGAGTTTGCCACCTTCATAGGCTTGAATGCAGCCTGCAGTGGTGCTGAGGTTTCAAAGTTGTTGAAAATATTGCACCATGCAGGTCTTCCTTAGTAGTATTCACTTAGTGTCTTTTGGTTAGTTCTGACGATGGAACTTCTTACCTACTGTTGGGTTGGGTTGCGGACTACATGATCTGTTTTAAAGATAATGAAAATGTTTCTTTGGAGGAAATAACACCCCATCCAATACTGGTCAAAAGATGAGCAGTCTGGTACTGGAGGGGGTCAAGAGAGGAGTTGGTATAATTGATGTACTTTTGGAAGTGATCTTGATGTTATTGGATGAAGTAACAAAGGGCACCATGCAGATGAGAGAGAGAGACTCTTAAAGAGGCAATGCTGTTGGAAGTGTTGTCGTTGTAAGAGCTGCTTTTGGATGACTTAAAAGAAAGAACCTGAATCTAAATATCATCTTTTATGTTCTCAGAACATTCCAAAACTATATTGTACTCAGTTAATCATTATTAAGTCATGTTCCAAATTGTACTTTGAGTCCTTTTATTAGAGTATAGAACAGTACAGGCCCTTTGGGCCATGATGTTGTGCTGAACTATATGAACACTTACTCCATGATCAATCTAACCCTTCCCTCCTGCACAGCCCATAACCCTCCATTTTTCTTACTTCCATGTGCCTATCTAAGGGCCTTTTAAATGTCCCTATTGTATCGGCCTCTGCAACCACCCCGGCAGTGCATTCCAGGCACCCACCATTCTCTGTGTAAAGAACCTACCTCTGACGTCTCCCTTGAACATTCCTGCTCTGACCTTAAACGGATGCCCTCTGGTATTGGCTATTACTGCCCTGGGGAAAAGATGCTGGCTATCCACTCTATCTTTGCCCCTCAATCTAGTTTTAAACCCTCCCTAACAACTCTAGCAAATCTGCCTGCAAGGACATTGGTACCTCTCGAGTTCAGGTGCAACCCGTCCCTTTTGTACAGGTCATACCTTCCCCGGAAGAGATCCCAGTGATCCACAAATCTGAAACCCTGCCCCCTACACCAATTCTTGAGCCACACATTCATCTACCCTATTTTCCTATTCTTACCCTTACTGACGTGTGGCACAGGCAGCAATCCAGAGATTACCACCCTTGACGTCCTGCATTTTAGCTTCCTTCCTAACACCCGATATTCCCTCTTCAAGACCTCATCTGTTTTCCTATCTATGTCAATGGTACCAATGTGTACCACAACTTCTGTTTGCTCACCCTCCCCCTTAAGAATGCTGTGGACTTGATCTGATACATCTCTGACCCTGGCACCTGGGAGGCAACATACCATTCGGGAGTCTCATTCTAGTCCACAGAATCTCCGATCTGTTCCCCTAACCAATGAATCTCCTATCACTACTAGAGTCCTCTTCAGCACACCACCCCCCACCGCCCCCACCAACCCTCCACCCCTTCCCTTCTGTGCTGCAGAGTCAGACTCAGTGTCAGAGACCTAGCTTCTGTGGCTTTCCCCAGTAGGTCAACCCCCAACAGCACTTCTCCCAGGTGTAGTCATCAGGGACTCTGGAGGTCTCCCTGATTTTCAACATCCAGCAAGAGGAGCAAACTACTGCCCTGCCTGCCATTCCCAGTGCTCTAAACTCTGCAATGAGAAAATATTAATGCTGACAAGTTTGATAATGAGGCAATGTTGGGTGAGTCTATTATATGTTCAAGTCTGTAGAACAGGCTATCAATCTTCTGACTTGGAAGAAAGGTACATGCAATATTATGCAACACTTTTGTTTCAAGTCCCATTCAGAACATTCCAGAGCACTTGACAGCCAGTGTAATAATTCTGAAGTGCAGTTATTGTTTTGTTTGTAAGAAAAAATGCAGCAGTGAATTGAGATACAGCAAGGCTCTGCAACCTGCAATGAAAATGATCAAATAACTTGTTTGTGATGTGAAAGTAAGAGTGCAGATGCTTATGCAGTAATGTTATTTGAGAGGTAACAAGTGAGAATGGTTCCACTGAGCTGAAGAGTGGAATAGAGGCATTGGAGGAAGACAGTTTCATCATGTCGTGGAAGCTACAGTAGGTTGAGAGGAATGAGAATAAATATCTTGTTATGGTCACAGAACCGTATAGGCCATTCATGCTTAATTAGAGCCATTTTGATGCTGTTGGAGGATGTTCATCTGAATAGAAGATATTCAGGTAGGAAATTCGACAGAACTTAGGAGGCATCATCATGTTCAAGGATGCTGCAGATGTTACGGACTCAGTGAAAGTCCCTTTAAGATAGAGAGTGTGTGTGTATGTGTGTGTGGGGCGTGCTTACGTCAATAGAAGATAAAGGACGTAATGACGTTGTTGAAGAAGAAGAAGAAGAAGAAGAGAGAGAGAGAAGGGAGAGAGACACCAGCCTGCTTGTTTTTCTCTATCGATGGATGAGAAACAATAACTGTGTTTACCACTGAAATCCATGTATGGAAGTTGGAAGTAATCCGGTGGAGTTCACTTTGTTGCTGACCTGTAGAAGGAAACAGGTATTTGTATGTGGACGACCACGGTTCGGATGCTTTTCGGGGTGAGGAAGTCACTACCGAGTAAATACTGAAGTGTCGTTTGGGTTCCATCGTGGAACATTTGGATTTCTTATCTACTCTCCCTATGTTCTCTACATCTACGTCTTATCTTCAGACAACGGTGGTTGTTGAAGAAGCCCTTGCTCATGTTTCACCTTATGGCTTGCGGAACTGAACTTTAAGAACCATTCCGGAACTGGGAGTTTTGGACTTTGTCACACACACACACGAAGAGTTTAGTTTTGGGGTTAACGTTCAAGGTTTAACATTTTTGAATTCTAACATACTAACATTTTTACTTTTATTTTACGTATTATCATAAGTAGTGATTAATAAAATAGTTTTTAACACTGAATCATGCTCAGTGTGTTTCTTTTGTTGCTGGTTCGTGACAAAATACTTCCTCACCCCGAAAAGCATCCGAACCGTGGTCGTCCACATACAAATACCTGTTTCCTTCTACAGGTCAGCAACAAAGTGAACTCCACCGGATTACTTCCAACTTCCATACATGGATTTCAGTGGTAAACACAGTTATTGTTTCTCATCCATCGATAGAGAAAAACAAGCAGGCTGGTGTCTCTCTCCCTTCTCTCTCTCTCTTCTTCTTCTTCTTCTTCTTCAACAACGTCATTACGTCCTTTATCTTCTATTGACGTAAGCACGCCCCACACACACATACACACACACTCTCTATCTTAAAGGGACTTTCACTGAGTCCGTAACACAGAGGAAATGTGAGAGGTGGAGTTGTAGTTTGTAAGGGCAGAGACTTTAAGGATGAGGCGTTGCTAAAAATGAGACAAGTGGAGGGTTGACATAAGGAAACTGCTTAAACCAGATAGCCTAAGTTATTTTAGATAAGATTGTATTGCGTAAGTGTATTTAACCTGAAAAATTGTTGTTTCTTTTATTACATATAGTGCCAGTCCAAAAGATTATAACACAGTGGTGCAAAAGCCAAGGCAGATTCTTTGTCAGTTTGTTGACAAGATGCTGACTGATGTTGATGTTGGTAAGTACTTCCATCATTACTTACTCTAAACACTCACACCCTGCCCTTTCCCCCACCACCACCACTTCTCCCAATCAATATCCCACTAATGTTAAATATTGAAAACTAGCTTTAGGGCTTCATATTTACAGGACAAAGGTTGTTCTGCTAGCTAGAAAATATATTTGTCCCTAAATCTCATCCATGGATGATATCTTTCTTAAAAGTTTTTATTTGTTCTCATTTAGCTCAGTTTGCCTGTGACGAGTTGTTTGTGTAGGGGCCACATTCTACATTAGGTTCAAAATGCATCAGATAAAATCTTCATATGCTTTTGTGTGAATAATGAAGTGTATATCATTTTATCCTTCTTGCACTAAACATTAATTGAAATTGAAGATATTGAATGAACTGGATTGTGACATTATTGTAGTTAAATGCAGGTATTCTTGCTTCATGTGGGAAAATTCCAAATCTCAAATCCTCTACCAAATTATTAGAGGAATCATTAAATACACCTTGCAGTTGATGTGATTTTAATTTGTTGTTGAAAATTATACTTTGTATGAATTTTGAAAATTGTCATGCTCAGTTACAACTGTGAATTTGCTAAATTTTGTTAAGTCTCCCAAAAGCATTTAAATTGTATAACTTGAAGGTTAAGATGAGTTCCTTGTAAATGACCTGTTTCATTGCTAAATTCTGAAGAAAAATAATTTATTTCAATTTTGTGTGTTCTGAAAGCAGCATGTGAATTTTATGGTGGAATATAAACTGATATTTCTTAGCATTGAAAAAGCTGAAGCTCATCTGACACTTTTTTGAAACAAATAAATATATTGCAGTTCGCAAAGGTTTAATTAATTGCATGAAGCATTCTTCCTGTCAGCATCCAGCAGCAGTTGTTAACATTTTTGTTCCAAGACTTGGATCTATTGATCTCTCATCAGGAATAATAATCGCATAGATCGAATTGTATATCATTCAATATAAAATGTTATCCTTTTTGTTTAAATTTCAGTTGCTTTGGAGCTTTTGAAGAAGATGGACTCTCAGCCAACGTGTGTGATGCTGCTAGATTTTATTCAACACATTATGAAATCCTTTCCTCTTATGTTTGTGAGTGCTCCACAAAAGCCAACCAAAGTAATTCAGCGGCTCAGTAGTGACGATGAGCGTAGTTGTATTGGTGAGTGTATATCGAAGTTACAGATAAGTAGGGTGATGCCTGTTAAAGTTCTGGACATCAAAATGAAATGTTGTCTGGGAATGTGAGAGCAATGATGTGGCTGTCAGCACTCTCAATTGCAATGGAGAAAATCTGACAGTAACTTCTGAGTTACTAAATTAAATGAGAAGAGGATGCTGTTACTCTGCTTCTCCACTTGGTGGAGTCAGTTTCAAGGAACAATACTTAATGAAACAGGAGGCCAAGAAATAAACTTTGCACTGAAAGGGATCAAAACAAAGTTGGTCTTTTCGCATCGCATCCAATTTTCTTTCAGAAGTTCAATAAAATGGAGTATGAACTTCTAGCTTATTCCAACTGCATTTAGTCCTCCTCCTTGAAAGAGTAATACTTTTCATCATCGTAACTGTTGCAATATGATGGTGAGGATTAAGGAGAGACTTCACTACTATATCCATTAACATATCTCTGAAGATTGTAAATTTTTAAACTGTTTCTTTGTTGGTGATTCATTACAAATCAAGCATATTAAGCTAATGGATATAATTTGTTGTTTATTGCTGACCAGGTTTAATTCTTGAGTGTATTGAATTAACTGTTTTCAATCAGGCCCTACTGATTTTAGCAAAGTAATTACAAATTACTAATATCCTTTGTGAACTTGCTGCTTCTTGCTTGTTTATTTGAACACTGAGTGGAACACCATTGTTCTGAACCACCCTAAAGGAAATAAATGGGGCAATGAAGTTGATGGGATTCCTCTGAGAGTCAGCATACTCTGTGATTGAATGGCCTCCAAAAGTCTCATAAGGAATTTTGAACATTAATGTGAATATTATAAATTATAACAAAAATTGGCAAATCATATATTCACATTTTTAGAAATACAAGAGAGACTGCAGATGCTGGAAATCTGTGGCAACGAACACAAAATGCTGGAGGAACTCAGCAGATCAGGCAGCATTTATTTCCCTCCATTGATGCTGCCTGACCTGCTGAGTTCCTCCAGCATCTTGTGTTCATTTTTACTCTTGTTTGCAATTGCATTCATTTAATCCGATCCATTATGTCTGTCTCCAATAGTTATTGAATCCAGTTACTTAGGATTCAGCTTAAGCACTCCATGCTGGCCAATATAGTCCTTTTGAACATGCCCCAGTCAATTTCATCTATCAGCGTAATGTTTATGCTCTGGTGAAGACACTGATTTCTTTGGATGCAGCCTGAATCTGAATTTGTGTTTGTTTTTATTTGTGCTATTTAATCTGATTGTATCTCTTTTTTTTAAAGATTTCAGTAACTGGATCATAACCAGGCTTCTTCGGATTGCTGCAGCCCAAAACTGCCAGGCATTGCATAATTGTATTACAAAAATTATAATTTCTTTGCTTTGGCTATTTAAGAACAAGAATCCCTTTATATTTGGAATACAAACAAAGGAAGTGCTCAGCCTCTTTCAAGATCTAATCTGTCTGAGGGAGAAGAATACAATGATGCAGGAATCGTCTTTGTGGCCATTCACAGTTAATCGTTTTATTGTGGCTGTGACAGAGAATCCAGGATATTTAACCCCTGCACCTCTTCAACTGAACTCTGTGTTACAAGTAGAATTATTGGAGATCATATTACTGAGAATACTATCTTCGATCCTTTCAAGTGTGTTTTGCAGGAGGCAACTGCTCATCTTATGGGAAATAGGCTGCTCCCTTTTAGAACATGGCAGTCCCAAGATAAAGAGTATTGTGTTAGCCCTGTTATCAAAGTTAACAAACCTCGGAGGGCCACCACCAGAAGAATTGTCAAATATGTTTTTTACAAATTTTATTGATCTTTTGATATTGTTTAAGGGAACTGACAGAGCTGAATTAGAATTGTATGAGGAGCCATTTGCAGAATTGGTCAGAGCACTTTTTCCTATCAATTCTGAACATCTTGCAAGCGTGCATGTGATAGAACCATTTTACCTTAACATGTTAATGGATAAATTAAGTACTTTTATTGGAGATGGACTGATGAAACTCATTGACTCTGATAAATTAAGATCAGCTTTATGTCACATATTCCAGCACTCTTTGATGTTTACACCGTCAGGAGTTGTGTGTGCAATGCCAATACAGAAACACCGTATACATGTGATTTGCAGAGCTGTAACTGAAATGATAGGAACGCAGCCGAAACAGAAGGTATTTTTTTAATCCTTGTGTATTCTTACGTTTTTTTCAATCATGTATTTTACTTGGTAAGGAGAGTGCTAATGATTCACTTGCAATTGTTTGTCAAGGACTTCCTGTAATCAGTAACTTGATGCACGAGACATAAAAGGTTTGCCCTCCCTCCCATCTCCTTGACAGAGATCAAGGTATCTTGAATGCTGGTGTATTGCTTGTTCTAGGACTGGATATACAGAGCAGCAGTGCCAGAGGTCCTGCTATTCAGATGAGATGTTTAAATAGATCCAGTCAAATTCTAACAATTCTAGTGTAACTAAAAGATCATGTGGCACAATGAATGGACGATAATCCTATTACAGTAGCAACTTTCCATTTTAACCAATAATCCAACCATAAATTATCTTTTGCTGTTAGTTGGATCTGTTACTGTGCAAATTAGCTGTAGCTCATATTTACATTACAGCTATCAGGCCCAATTGTACTCATTTCCATATTTGACAGAATTCATCCCCATACACAAATCTTCCTTCCAACATCCCTAATAAGAAGTAACAAAATAGTCCATTACATGTTATGTGCTTTTCCAAAGAGAAATGACAAATATTTGTATAAATGCAAGTCTGCCTTTACCATAAAATATTACACTTTAAAAGCTCTTCTAGTTAATCATCACTATCTACATCTTTAGACTTTTTGTTGGAGCAATTGATCTCTCTAGCAGTGTAATTTAAGAAATAATAGCACAAACATTCCAGTAAATAAAGGAGTTAGCCCACTATTATCTTGAACAAGATTTGGGCAATAAATGTTTGAATGGAACACCTGAAATATAAAAAAAAACTTAATGTTGAGTCATATTGCATATATCTTGTATCTTATCAAATGCCTCAAAGCAGTTCACATGTGATGAATTATTCACCCTCATTTTTGTGAGCTGTGTTGTGCTCACTGTTTACTTATGGAGTAAATCAAAGCAACTTCTGGGGTCTGCTTATTGCTAGTTAAACCTTGAAATCTAGAAGTCTCTGTTCAAAGTTTCTCCTTCAGACTGCTTTATATTGCTACTTTGCCAAGTTACTTCTTTGGAATCCATATAAGGGGATGATGTTGCTATTATAGATACAAGTTAGTCATTGAATGTAGCAGAAAAAGTTGGCATTGCTACTTCTGGCTTTAAGTAAATTTTTAATACCATTTTTTAAAAAAATTATCATTGCTGCCAAGTAACCTTTTTGACACTTAACATTTAATTTTACATGTTTAGATTCTCATTCCTTCAGAGTTTATCTAGCGCAAGAAAATATTATTTGCCCATTGGCAAATGAGTCATGGTTCAAAAGCCCATTTGAAAGGGTGTGTGCAGTTGTCCAAGTGTTCTTTTGTTGACTCCTGCAAAATCAGAACAGTCATTCCTGGCAGTCCCAGCATTATATAAGGATTCTGTTTCCAAAAGATGATTTTTCTGTAGGTCAGAGTTGTTTGTTTTCCATGGCTACCCATTTAGTATTGCTCTATGTACACTTGCTATAATTCTTTCATTTCATTGAATAATCACCCTAACACTACCCAGTATTAAACTAATGAATTATACACTGTCAGTAATGAATCCAGTGAAATATTTTAAAATTATTATTACTAGCATGAAAAATCCTTTAAAAATATGGGAGAATAGGCATAAAGTTGGATTTCTGTAAGGCAGGTCATTCGTAAGCCAGAGAACCCCCCCCCCCCCCCCCCCCCCGCACTTTTTATACTCTTGATGGGCCTTCTCTGTCTTTAGTTGGCTATACCTGTCATGTTATTCATTTATCGCTTCATTCAGCCCTTGTCATCCCTCGACATCTAGGGTTCCCTGTATCTTTTAACTTTGGCTTTCACCCTTACAGGACCATGTTGGCCCTGAACTCTATGTCCTCATTGAATGCTTCCCACTGTGCAGGTGTAGACTTACCTCCAAGTAGATACTTCCAGCCTACCTTTGCCAGCTCCTGTCTTATAAGGTCCAATAATGCTCCTTCCGTTGAAGATATGATTGCGCTGGGGAGGGTGGAGAGGAGATTGATCACCAGGATGTTGCCTGGGATGGAGTGTGCAGGGAGAGACTGGATAGGCTGGGTCTGTTCTCCCTGGAGTCAAGGAGGTTAAGAGAGGACATGATTGAGGTGGATAAAATTAGTAGGGGGATAGATAGGCTAGATTGCAGGAAACTATTCCCCATGTCAGAGGTAGCTAAAACTAGATGGCATAGAATGTCGAGGGATGACAAGGGCTGGATGAAGAGATAAACGAATAATATGACAGGTATAGCCAACTAAAGACAGGGAAGGCCCATCGAGTATAAAAAGTGCAGGGAAATTAGAAAGGAAGGGAGGTCATGAAAAATTACTGGCAGACAGGATTAAGATAAATACAAAGGCATTCTATGTTAGGGTCACCAGAATAAATCGGTAAGTTGGTTTATTATTGTCACATGTACTGAGATACAGCGAAAAGCCTTGTATTGCATGTCATCCATACAGATCATTTATTACAACAGTGCCTTGAGATAGTACAAGGGAAAACAATAACAGAATACAGAATAAAGTGTTATAGTTCCAGAGAAAGTGCAGGCAGACAATAGGTGTAAGGCCATAATAAGGTACATTGTGAGGTAAAGAGTCCACCTTGCTGTACTAGGGGATCATTCAATAGTCTTATAACAGCGGGATAGAAGCTGTCCTTGAGCCTGGTGCTATGTGCTTTCAGGCTTTTGAATCTTCTGCACAATGGGAGGGAGGAGGTGAAGAGAGAACGTTTGGGGTGGGAGGGGTCTTTGATTATGTTGGCTGCTTTACCATGGCAGCAAGAAGTGTAGACAGAGTCCATGGAGGGGAGGGTGGTTTCCGTAATGTGCTGAGATGTGTCCACAACTCTCTTCAATCTCTTGCGGTGTCGGGTAGAGCAGTTGCCATACCAAGCCGTGATGCATCTGGATAGGATGCTTTCTATGGTGCATCAATAAAAATTGGTGAGGGTCAAAGTCGGGCCCATTAGGGATGACGGGCAACCTGCATGGAGCCAGTAGGTAACGTCCTGAAAGAATACTTTTCATGAGTATTCACAAAGGAAATCGACTTGGAGGATTCAGCAAAGGGGAAGGTGAAATTCTAGTGTAAGTCTTCATAAGTGAAGTAGAAGTACTCAATAGTACAAAATATTGAGAGGAATAGATAGAGTGGACAGCCAGCCCCTCTTTCCCAGGGCACCAATGCTCAATACAATGGCTTTAAAGTAATGGGTGGGAAGTTCAAGGGAGATATCATAGGAAGGTTTTTTACCCATAGAGTGGTTGGGGCATGGAATGCGCTGCCTGGGGTGGTGGTGGAGGCAGGTACATTGGTCAAATTGAAGAGATTACTAGATAAGCATATGGAGGAAATTAAAACAGAGGGATATGTGGGAGGAAGGGGTTAGATAGTCTTAGGCGAGGTTTAAAGGTCGGCACAACATTGTGGGCCAAAGGGCCTGTATTGTGCTGTCCTGTTCTATGTAACCCCTGTACTTGCATCAAAGTCTGATAAGTAGTAACATGGTAAATGTTACCATGGTAACCTAATCATTTTTGTTCGTGGGTTCAAGTGGCAATTGTTGAATCACTTGCCTCATTAAATAATCCAATAATATTAACTTGAATGATCAGGAGGGGTTGAGTCCTCCATTTTTAGGTTTCAATGCATCAGTCATCATTCCCCATCTGAGAAAGTGCTTGTCAGGTGAAACCAACTGCTTCACTGTTACAATAATAGTAATTATTAGGTCATGTGGAAGTGTGATAATTCTTGGCTCAGTCTCTGGTTCATGCTTCTGATGAGACTGACTGTATCTTTTCATGGTGTTTCCCTATTGTTCTAGTTGAATTGAATTAGGCCATTGTAATAGTAAGCTTGCACATTACTCTGGCTTGGCACATGGATGCATTACCACTAACCACTGGGTATGCACCGGATGTTAAATCCGATGCATTGTATGGAACTTAACAAATAGAAGATGGAGTGGGTCACCTGGTTCTGCTATTGAATAAGTTCAAGACTGATCTGAGCTTGGCCTCAACTCCCCTCCTGTCTGTTCATCATAACTCTTGATTTTCCCTATAGATCAAAAATCTGTCTATCTTAGCTTTGGATATATACCCACAGCTTTCTGAGGTAGAGAATTCCAAAGACTCACTATTCTCTCAGTGAACAAGTTCCTCGTCTCCACCTGAAACTATTACTGCTAGTTTTGGATTCTCCTACCAGGGGAAATATCCTGTCAACATTTTGTTCTGTAAGCCTCAGAATCTTATGTCTCAATAACCTTATCTGCCCTTCTGAACTGCTCTGAATATAGTCTCAGTCATGACCTTTTCTCATCAAACAATTTCTTTCAAAGGCTACCTGAAGTGTCACCAGATGATTGCTATAGTGAAGTGTGTTGCTTTGTTTTTATACACGCTCTTTGTTGTTACATGTTGTAATTTAGTATGTTGTGTTTCAGTATTTGTTAAGTTGCTTGTATATAGCAATGAGAGCGGAAGGAATCAGTGTCGTGCAGGCAACGTGTAATCGAACCCAGACACAATCAACAGGGGTTCCTGACATGAGTGGAGAAAGTAGCAATGATGAAGTTCCAGAAAAACGGCCACGCTTGAGTTTTACAGCACAAGGCTCACTGAATCCAGTCCTGCCAGCTGAGTACGAATTATATTTTTACAATATCCATTTAAAATTTGTTCGCATTTAATCATTCTATTTTGTCTTGTCGACCAATAAAGAATTTAACCAGCGTCAAAGATGAATATCAATCTTGAGAGCTGAAATGCTCCTGATACAGCTAATGAGAGTATTGGTGAACTGTCTCTTTCTGCCTCCACTAAATGGTGTCATCTAAAATTTGCCATATGCAAGTTTGTATGAGACTGAATAGTGGTGTGCTTTACCAATGACACGAACACTACCCATAGTTAAACTCATGGAATATATACTGTATCCAGTTATTAATGATTACCACAAAACTTTTTATTGTTATACCATTTGGAAAACGTTTTAAAAATTATGGGAGAACTTGGCAAAGTTGGATTTCCATAAGTGGGATCATCTGTAACCCATGGAGCCCCTGTACTTGTCCAGAGGTGTGATATCTAAACTTTCATTGCTGTCTTTTGTGGAAGCTTCTAATGTTTTGTTTAAACCTATGGCAGCCAAGATACGAGGAGAGCAGCTTTTAAAATCAGTGACACAGGAAGTAACTTAGCCGTTTGTGCTCAACTGAAGTTAATATCATTTCCTAGATCTTTGTCCGTAATTTTGTTTGATTATCCATGTACATTTCAGGTGATGAGTTCCAGATCTCTCACCCGCACCTCCCTCTATTCCTGAGTGAAATAAATTATTCCTGTTTCTCTCTAATTCTTTCAACAGTTAATTTAACTTTGTTTCCAAGTTATTGATTTCTCAGCTAAGCAATGTAGAGCCTTTCTCTTCATCCTGTCCAGGTTTCCCATAATTTTACATGCTCTCTTAGCTGCCTTTCTTACAAATAAAATAACCCCAGCTGAGCCACTCTGTCCTCTTAACAAGAATCCTCCAACCCTGGCAACATCTGGTAAATCTCCTTTGCGCCCTCCACAGTGTGATCATGTTCTTCCTGTAATTGGTGTTACACAGTGCTCTTAGCTGTATCCTTATTATAGTGTTCTAGCATGACCACCAGCTGTTCGATGATTTAGCCATTGAAACAAAAACTGACAAGAATAGGCTGGTACAATTGTGTAGTTGTTTTGACTCTCCTTCGAGGAGAGGTTAGTGTTGTTAACTAATCTTTTATGCCAGGAGAGTAATTACTTGGATTGAAACTGGAAGATATGACCAAAATGTCAAAGTCCCTCACTCTGAATACCTGATCAATGTTATAAATTCTTCCTTTTAAATGCATTGCACCTGTATGGTATGTGTCTTTGTTTTCCAGAAATGCTTTTTTAAAATATTTTCCTAGCAAACTTATTAATGCAGGTCAGAATCAGAATCAGGTTGATTATCACTGCCATGTGTCGTGAAATTTGTTGTTTTGTGGCAGCAGTATAGTGTGAGACATAAAGACATAAAAATTACTATAAGTTACAAAAATAAATAGTGCAAAAGAGGAATACTGAGATAGTGTTCACGGACTGTTCAGGAATCTGATGGCAGAGGGGAAGAAGCTGTTCCTGAAACGTTGAGTGTGGGTCTTCAGGCTCTCGTATCTCCTCCCTGTTGGTAGTAACGTGAAGAGGGCATGTCCCGGGTGGTGAGGGTCCTTAATGATGGATGCTGTCTTCTTGAGGCACTGCAAATGTCTTCAAATGTCCTCGATGGCATGGAGGGTTATGTCCATGATGGAGCTGGCTGAGTCTCCAACCCTCTGCAGCCTCTTTCAATCTTGTCCATTGGAGCCTCCACACCAGGCAGTGATGCAACCAGTCAGAGTGCTCTCTGCTGTACATCTGTAGAAATTTGCAAGAGTCTTTGGTGACGTACCAAATCTCCTCAAACTCCTAATGAAGTAGGTTTGTTCATTGCTTGTAGATGTGGACCAGTGGAAATGAAATTCAAGAGTAGATTGTGGTGGGATGTACATGAGAGACTGACAGCATTGATCAGTTCATTGGAGAAGGCTGAGTCCCACAAGGAAACTCTACCTCTGTTGGAGGGTATCGTAGTTTTATTTCGTTTGGCGGCTCTGTGTACAGCATTCTGTGACAAAGGAATTCCTAATAGGTACAATTTATGATTTTTTTATTTATTGTTTTTAACAGATCTCTTTACTCTGTGTTTTGACAGAATATTTCTCAAATTTGGAAGGTGGATGGGAATTTGTGCAAAAACAGGATGCTTAACCAAGGACTGTCAGTTTATGTCTTAGTACTTAACACAAGGCTTTAGGATTGTTTTAATGAAATCTCTGTGTGCTTAGTTGAGTTCACTCACTGGTCATAGAAGCAAACATAACCATCAAGAAAAGAATAACAGGGAAGCCTATGTTTGTCCTCCCTATGCTTCCATTTAAACTTTTCAAGAAATTACTTGTTTGTTTTCCAAAACAATCTTATTACTAAAGGCACAAAAAATTCAATAACTAAGTAATTTATATTTGGAGTGCTTTAGCCCAGATGACATTTGCATCATAAATGTGGATACTGAATCTGAGTTAAGTAAGCATGGTGTGGTCAATTTCATTGTTCTTCCCAGGACAATGAAATTCTACTTTGGAATTCAATTTCCCTTTAGAATAAATATTATGTATTTTTTTCTGTTCAGCACTGTCAAAATCAAAACAAATGACGCTGCCATTGGGGAGACACAAAATTCCACAGAAATTCTATCAATCAAAATACAATTAACTTGGATACGTTTTGAGATGTTTACCCAGGTCCTGCAATATGGAAGGAGACAACTGAACAGTACTTCCAATGATGAAGAAGTGCTTCATTTGGTTGATAGATTAATAAAAATAATTGATGCTGCAATCTACTTGCAAGGTAGGTAAAGCGTGTAATAAAGCAAGAATTTTATTTTAAGAAGTAGAATTAATTTAAAGTATCACTTTTGGGGCTTTTTTGGCTTTTTTTTATAATGTCATTATGATGTGGAGTTAACAATGCATAAATCATGAATAGTAAAACTGGCAAGTAGCAACACTGAATACATTTGGGCAAATTTTTAGGCTAGCACCAGAAAAATGACTGAAAACTGGATTATTGACAAAAAATGCTAACTGCTTTGCTTGCACAGCTTGACGAGGAAGCTTGCTTAGTAGTCTGTCTTGTAATGTCAGGATTTGTTACTTTGTTTTTGTTTGCTGCCTCTGCCCCATTTTCACAGGTTGAAAGTATTGCCTATATCTGGAGAAGAATTTTCTTTAAAAGTTTTAAATAGCCTTTTACTGTCAAATAGTTCATAGTAATTGGGTGAGGTGTCATCTTAGAATTCCATTTTTTAATTCTTTGAAGAGTCCATACCAAGCCTATCCTAGATGCTGTACCTGAGCTGGGGAATTAAGTTAAGTGAGACTATTTTCATCTCCATGACAGTTTACGAAGTCTTCCAAACAAGTATAGATTAGTGAATAGTGTCTGACAACTAGAAAAGTACAGCTTTTACATACTTATTCACAAAGGGTGCGAGAATAAACCCAGTAATTGCATGTCAGCTGGTTTATATTAGTGGTGGGGAAACAATAATCAGATTGAATGAGCCATCACTTGGACAAGTGTAGATTGAAAACATGCATGGATGTCTTAAAGGTAAATTCTGTCTTATAAACTTGACACGTATTTTTAAAGTTATATAGAGGGTCAATGAGAGAAAACTTCCTGGTTTGCTATTTACGGCATGTGAAAGAGTGCCACGTAATAGGCTTGGTCATCAAGATTGGAATAAAAGGACCTATAGCAGCCTAGGTAGAAAATGGGCTGAGTAACAGGAAATGAAGGTTAGAGTGAAACTTTTTTGACAAGAGGGAAGGCTGGAGAGGACTTCCCCCAGGGTCAGTTCTATGGCGACTACTCTTCTTAATATACTTTGGGCTTGGGTGTATAATATTCACATTTGCAGATGATTTAAAACTTGGAGACATAGTGAACTGAAAGGAAGGTAATAAAACACTACAAGAAGATTTAGGCACACTAGATATTGGTGTCACAGTGGCACAGCAGTTTGTTCTGATGCCTCACAGCTCTAAGGACTCTGGTTCAATCCTGAAGTTTGGTGCTGATTGTGTGGAGTATGTATGTTCTCCTTGGGACTGTGTTGGTTTCTGCTGGGTGCTCTGGTTTCCTCCCACATTCTAAAGATGAACTGGTTATTAATTGGCCATTGCAGATTGCCCCATAGTGCAAGTAAGTGGCAAAAACACTCAGAATGGATTTGATGGGCATGAGAATGAAGATGATTGTCAGAAGAACCAAAAATGACATGAGAGTGTTGGGAATGGGCTGCCATGTATAGCAGTAGAGGTGGAGTCAATTATAACATTCAAAAGGGAGCTGGATCTGTGTCTGAAAGGAAAGAATTTGCAGAGCAGTTGGGGGAAAGAGGGTGAGAGGTGTGCATGCATGGGCACTGCAGTGGGACGAGCTGTATTGCTTTTGCATGGAGCCTGTACACATTCGGCAGGTTGAATAACAATAACCATTCTGTGACTTGGTGGAAATGCGCACGTGTTGATATCCAACAAGTGAAAATTCTCATAGCACTATTCTTGGAATATTTCTTGATGTCAATAGTTCAGCTATCCTTCAATTAATTAAAATAAACATGTCCAAGAATTTGACTTGGCCACATTTTCAATGTGTTTAAAAGCAAAATTTCACAGGAGAAGATCAGTGGTTAAATTTTCTTCCAGAGCTTTTGTGGCAAATGTATAAAGGGATGGTGTCTGGAAATGCAACTCGTTGTGTGATACCACTGATGTTTTCAAATTACTTGACTGAAGCTGGAGTTATCTTCTGTGTCTAAAATCATAGAATTTCAAAAACAAATATTTGAGTATATTCTATAACACTAATAAGACGGTTTGTAACCATTCGAGACAAGCTTGTGTGACATTGCTGGGCCAAGATAGTTTTTGGGTTACTCTGCCCAAAGTTCCACTTGCAATGATGACTCCCTTGATAGAGTAAATTATTGGGAAAAATAGTATTTACCAGGGAATAGTTAGCAGTGGATTCACCAAGCACAAATTGCACAACTTCACAATCAGAATATGATTTGATCAATTCAAAATGCATTTAGTTTGATATTTGCATATCCTATTGTATATAGATAATTTTTTTTTGTATTTCACCAGTTATCCAAGGTAATGGGAACAAAGATATGCTTCATACAATTTGTGGTTTCCTATCATTACCTTGGATTCATAAACATTGTTCTGATGGAGCTTTCCAATCTGCTGGTTTCAATTCTGACCTTGTATCTCTCAGCCAACGTTTATCAAGCAGTTTCTGTAAGTATAATTGTAGCCAAGATTAATTCACTGCAACACTGCATTTTAAAATATGCACAAGATGCTGTAACTGGTGTAAAATTACCAACATTTTAAAAGGGAAAATGGTGGCAGGGAGGAAGAATTATTGACACAGATTTATGCACATGAGAGGAAGCAGAATTAATTATAAAGTGCTTAAATGGAAAACAGTAGTTGGTTAATTGTTGAAATTATATTTAATGAGATGTAGAAAATATAAAAGCATATTTATGAGACACAGAGAATGTGTGAATTGCTGAAGCAACTGATTGCTGATTAAGGAACACAGATGAAAATGTAAAGAACAGCCCATACAAGAACGCAAGAAAATAGGAGCAGGAGTAGGCCATCTGGTCCTACAAGTCTGGTCCGCCATTTAGTACGACTGTGACTGATCTATGCTGGCATCAACTCCTCTTCTATCCCTCTCTATACCCCCCTATTCCTTGATTTATCAGGTATTTATCCAAGTCTGTTTCAAATACTTCTAATGATCTAGCTTCCACCATCTGCTCGGGCAGAGAATTCTAGAAATTCACCACCCTCTGTGAGAAGGAATTTCTACATACCTCAGTTTTAAATGACCGACCCTTTATCTTCGAGTTATGTCCCCTTCTTCAAGACTCTCCCACTAGACTCGCATCACGTGCACTTACTCCTTGATACCATGATTAATTCTTCTAACTTTCCCTGCTTGTCTTTTCCCTCAAATGAAAATGATGGTGTTGTAAAATTTGCATTTGTATTGCCAACAAAGTAAGGTGAAATTAGATTAAACTGCATTAGTTCAGTGGAGCTTGCTCCAGGTATAAATATGTTTATCTTCCACTCGGTGAATGATACTTAATGAATGATAAATACATGTGGGGCACTCTGAGCACTTTTCTATTTCGTGTAATTATTTTGGATTAATTTTATTGATATCAAGAATCATCGTAAAGCAAATATTAAGGCATTTAAAAAATAATTGCTTTTATTATCCTAATACTGTTTATAAATTTGGGTACATTTTAATGTTCCTTCTGATCCTAAATTCTGGTTGTCTTGTATCCCATAGCACAGCAGAACCAGGCAAAATGTGTGTATCTGTTGTCTTTGCTGCACAAAGAAATTTGTCCTGATTGGAGGGCAGCAATATACAGATGGTCTTCGCAAAGTTCCATTGACGTAATCCGTGCAGGAACTGTCAAGGGATTCCCCATGCTACTACATTACTTAGGTGCTGAATCCCACTATCTCATTAATGAAGTTCTCATGTAAGTACTTTTCCTTAATTTAAAATGAACACAACATGCATTTTAGTTTTCATTGCTTGCTTGATAAGAATTATTGGTGAAAAGTTGTTAAGAAAGAAAGGGTATGACATTTTCTGACTTTTAACTTTGGATCCTTCACTTCTCTGCTAATTTGCATTTTCACTTTTGACTCCCCATGTTGTTGATGGTAGGTCTTTTGGCCACTATGTTCAGTTGGCACTGATGTACAGTGGTTATGGAACTAGTCAAGCATCTGAAGGACAGGTTATAAAGAGTATCTTTCATTCTTGCCACAGCAGCAGGAGGATTAAATTTGGGAAATTAAAGAAATTAGCAATAAAAGATAAATTTCAGTATTGGTGACCGTGAGAACTTGTAGGTTGCTATAAAAATTTTTGTGGTTCACACATAGAGAATCTGCCATCCTTGCCCACTCTGGCCTAAATGTGGACATTAGTCCAACAATATGATAGACTCTTAATTGCTCCCTGAAGCATCTCAAGCTGCTTCAGGGTAACCACAGTGGGGATGATTTTAACCACTTCTGGAAAGGGATGCAGTGGTCTTTGTCAAGGGTTATCCCAAATGGCTATGTTATACAAGATTCTCTGGTCGGCGGATGCATACTGAAACAAACCTCAACTACTCCTTAGAATATGACGGTCTGCAATACTTAGTGACAGACAGCTCTTTACACTGGAAGACCAGGAAGTTTCAGACAAACCAACTTTGTTGAGAATCTCCCAGGAGCAGTTGATGTTTGTCTTGGTATTCGTCTTTGACAAGGACTACAACAACCCTTTCCAGAAGGGGTTAATATACTCCCCACTGTGGTTGCTTTGATGGCACGTTCAGATGCTGCTGAGATTTCGGCTGCGCAGTGAAGGATCTGACTCGGAATGTCTTTCTCACCATTAGCCAGCAAGATGTTGAGGCTTGCTGAGGGAAGCTTAATGCAGTCAGCGCAAAGGCTATATCTGGAAACACCACAGCTTAAGGCTTTCTGCCATTGCACATAAGGAAACCACGTGAAGACTTGATTTTTTTATTCATGGCTAATAGGGAAAAGAAAAATTGATGTCATTCTAAAGTAAGAAATTGAAGTAGAATTATACAGCACAGAAAGAGGCCATTTAGCTTGCTCTGTTTATTTTGACCATCAAGTACCCATCCATACAAATCCCATTTATCCGCTCATTCGTACTGTGAGTGGTGAGGTGTGAATGTGCACTGTGTGTGTATGTGCGTGTACACACACACACACACCACCCCCCCCCCCCCCCCCCCCCCCCCGACTAAGATGGTTGTAGGGAGAGATCTGGGGTGAGGTGCTCCAAATAGCAAGAATGGTCTTCATAACTGAGTGGTTACAGTTGAGTGATTGGCAGGGGGGATTAAATTTTAACAGTGGTAGGATGATAATTCATTGAATGTTCAGGAATGGATCTTCATTATTATGCCAACCATGTTACTGCCATAAACTACAAATTAGTTTTGACTTGATCTGACACGTCTGAGGGCCTTTTAGTTGGTAAGATAATTATTTAATTTAGGTTGTTTTAATATTTATGTAGCCCACAAATAATTTGCAACATTTTATCCATTCGGATACAGGTCTTCATCCTGAGATTGTGGGCCTGCATGCTGACTAACTGAAGTTTTGGGAATTGATCATTGCCTGACTTTTAACTGATTTGATTTTTTTTGTTCCTTTTTTAACCTTCAACAAAGAGAATCTTTCGGCATTATGATCCTGCCATCTGGAACTGAATTATGAAATATCTACATCCGCATCACTTTTCTTGCTTTCACAATTCTTCAAACAATTTTCTTTGTTCTTTGTGAGTTCTTCATGTACTAGGTGTCCTTTTTTTCTCCACAAAGTAAAATGTACTGTGACATCCTCCTGATGTAGAGATGTGATATAATTTTAAGTTCTTGTTGCCTTTGTACCACAACTGGAGATGAGTATTCAGTATATCTGCAGTGCATGATTTGGAATGTCTACTTACCCAATGATCTTACAATTTTTGTTTCTAAACCTTTCAGAAACAAACTCCAAGATAACTCCATATTAGTACATGAAGAATCTGCCAATACTGTTGGAAAGATAGCCTGTGTGCTTTCAGGCAAGTCTGAATTGTTGCTTCCAAAGTGTGACTCAATATCTCCAAATGAAGGTTGTGACCTTCTCTGTGATAATATCAGCATTGGAGGTGACTGTGCACTGAGTGGACCAGCGGTTGGGCCATCTATTTTTATTCCATTCCTTGTACTAATTGAAAAGACAATGCCTGCTTCAGTAAAGTTGGGTAAGTGTTGCATTGATTAAGGGTGAGCTGTATGATAGAAGAGAGTTACGGTCTGTACATGAAACAAAATTTCATGCTTGTGCAAAGGTGATTTTTAACTTGCAGTACTCAGTGAGTTTTTATGCCCTTGTTTTTAATGTTACTGTGATAACTGGTTCTCTTGACTTTGTTTCCTTTGTTGTTGGAGCTGCTGAAGCACCATTCTCTCTTTTGACTTTCTGCTCTTTTTCAACTCAAAGTGGAGGAACAACACCTCTTATTCCGCCTGGGTAGTCTACAATCCAATAGCACGGACACTGAGTTTTCTAATTTTAGGTAACCCTTTCAGTGGTTTGTTCCCCACCCTCTCTCTCCTAATCCTCCTCTGGTCCTCCTATTTTTGTTCCTCCCCCTACCACCCATCACCCATCTTTGTCCCCTTCTCCCTCCTGGTTCCATCCTCTAACTATGCACACAGTTCACCCCACCTTCCCTATCTGGTTCTGGTTGCATCTGCCATTCTCCTCTCCCTTAATGGTTCCCATTATCACCTCCTGTACTTATCAGATTCCAGCACTGCTCACCCTTTGGTTTCCTGCTTACTTCCCTCCAGTGGCTGTCTCCAACTCCAAACTTCACACTCCCCTCCCTGCTCCTTGCTCCATCTGCCTCTCAATTTCTTTTCTCTCTCTCTCTTGCTTTGTCTGCTTCCATCTCTTACTCATCTGCCACTGTCTCACAACTGCATCCCCACTCCCCTCCCCGACCTGGTGCAACCTGCTTGTCATCTTACACCCCTCCTCAGTCCACCAATCACCCTGGACTCCTTTCTCACCGCTCCCCTTCTCTTTCTACTGGTCATCTCGCCTCCCAATCTCTCAATCCTGATGCAGGGTTTCAACCCAAAACATCGACAATTCCTTTCCTCCCACAGATGCTGCTCGACCCACTGAGTTCCTTCAGCAGATTGTTACACTTTCTCATCATTGTATGCTTATTTGTGTTGAAAACAGCTTCACCTAAGATAATCGGTGTTTTAACCAGACCTTCAAAACTGTAGGATCCCCACCATTCCCCAGCATTTACTTCCTTAATACCTAAGCTTTTCATCACAAGTAGACAAGTTATTTTCCTGTCTGCTACATACTAAGAGCATATTGAACATTGCAGGCAATGTATCCTGAGAATATCATGGTTGTTGCAAACTGGAACCAAAAAATTGGATAATAAGAAGAAATAATTGATCCCAGTGATTGCTTCCTTAAGCCATGTCCGCTACAGGAAAGGACTATTATACTTAACTGTCATGGTTGTGGACTTGAATCCATTTTTTTTTAGATTTCCAAGGGAAAAGTACTCATAATGATAGGGTTTTAGAAAGATAATCTATGCAGGCTTTATCAGTGCTTCAGATGGTTATAAAGCATTAAAATAAGACAGTGATATTAGGTAGTGTTTTGGTACTAACCTGTTAATACTGATTTTGTACATTTCCCACCCCCCCCCACACACAGCATTCATAAGAAATATTCCCTATTTGTGCAAGTATGTGAATTTGGCAAAAACTGATTCGGATACAAAAGCCATTAATAGTGCAATATTGAACCTCATGGAAGATCCTGCTAAAGCTGTCAGAGTTGCATTTAGTGAAAAAATACATAATTTGTTGGAGTCCCAAGAAATTGAGGATCAAAGTTTACTTAAAGAGGTGAGTAAAGTTGGATTTGTGAAGAAAAAGCTTTGATTAGTTGCACTGGGATTCTGTATTTTTTTGCTATTTTGAAACAATAATTCAAAATGTTCTGGTTTGTTGTGTTTCTCTACCAACCAGAAGCAAGTTTTAGCTAATATTATTGAGCACAAACGTTCTAGCAAGCTGCAGTCTAACAGCATGTGTTGTGATGAAAAGTCTTGGATCAGAAATGTTAACTCTTTCTCTTTGCACAGATGCTTCCTGATTTACTGAGTATTTCTTGCATTTTCTGTTTTTATTTCAGATTTCCAGCATCTGCTTTTTTAAAAAATTTTCATTAACAGAGTGAATTGCTTGGCTCCTTTTATTAGTAATATGTGGATTGTATCTGCAAAGTGGCACTGGCTATTCATATGCCTGTAATGTCATTTAATATTGTATTATATTTTAATGAAATTAATGTTTTAAATTTAATTTCAGCTGCTTGTAACCAAGCTGAAAGAGGCATATGGAAATGCAAAGATTTCAGGGGACAATGAGCTGAAAGATACATTAATACTTACAACCAGGGAAATTGGAAGGCAAGTAAATAGGATCCAGAATTTTTGAGGTTATGCGCATCTGCAGAAATATACTGTTGTAAATTTGGCTAACTGATTAAAGCATATATTGAAACTAGAAGAATATTTATTATGTATGTGCAGATATGTTCCCCCACCTTTTTCAACATGATTTTCTTTGGTTGTTCTGATTTCTGTAGCACCAAGGAAGGTAGAGCTTCAGGTTGCTACCAATAATGACCCAGCTAGTTTGTGAATGATGTCCTGATTTTGAAGAACCAATGAGGTTCTGATCCACATATCTCCCTACTAATGTGACCAAACTCTGCAACTTGCATTTGGAGAATCTGGATTCAAATATGATATCACACTGCTGTGACACAATGAAACAGCACTTCAAATGTGTTGTATCGAAGCCAATGGCAGAATCTCAGTGAACCATGATGCTACCAGCACATGTCAGGAAAAAGCGAATAGTATAAACCAGGGTCCGGTTGCCTGAAACAAAATACTTTTGCTAATCACTGACCAATAGTTGGAATACAAATTCACTTATTAAAATGTTTTTACAAAACTTGAATGTATAAAAGTGACAGTACTTAAATATTTACATTCATATGTACTTCATTTCCTTCATATTGTCAGAGCTGCCAAAGGAGATCTGGTTCCGTTTGCTCTGTTACACCTATGCCACTGTTTATTATCCAAGTTTACATATGTTGCTGGTGCTGCGTATACAGAGATCAGAGCACTAGCTGCAGCAAAATGTATGAAATTGCAAGCCTTCTTCAGTCAGTACAAAAAGCCCATTTGTCAGGTGAGTCTGAGAAACTATTCTTGGTAATTGAAAGTTCGTCATCCTTGGGTTTTTGATTCCACAGTTTTCTTGCGATGACATTTTAAGGCATAGGTTGCTGGTTACATATGATCTTCTTAATCCTTGCTGATTATGTTGTTTACTTTGTTCCCTACACACTTAATTTGACAACTCAACTGTAAAACAGTCATTTTCAAATTTGCCTTGCAATGGATTTGCCATTATTAAGCTCTGTCCTAAATTCTGAAAGAAAATGTTAGTTAACCAAAGAAGGAAATGCTCTTGCTGTGGAGAAAGTATTCTGCTAGAAATAGCAACAAATAGTATATAAGTAGGCGAGCAAGAATGAAATTGCAGATAGCCAGTAGCTGAATGGAAATTTGTCTTCAGTTTTGTTTTTATAATAAATGCCCTATAATAAGCTTTAAAGCTGAGTTGAAGTTCACAAGTGGTGTCTCTCACTATAATACTCCTGGACTCAGGGTTAAGAGAGATGAAACTTAATGTGTTAGGAATCATTCCAAATTTAGTTTTAAGAGCAAGTTCACTAAAGAAAAAGCAGTAATGCAGATTTTGTTTCTTCAAAATTCAACTTCATTCTTTTGTTAGCATTTCATTGTCAAGTATCCCTCTTGAATCTACTTACCTACTTGATGACTTGCCTAAGGAGTAGGTTACGTCAGTTCTAAATTGGAAATGTTATTGTAACAGCCTTACAGAATCTTAAGTGAATAATTACATTGTCTTTCATTTATTGCTGTGACATGCAACATTTGATTGTAAAGTAACTTTAACGGTAAAGGATATTCAAATAATATTTGCCTATTTTTCTTCCATGCTTATTAAAGCATCAAGCACTTTCTCTCGCATTGTTTTACATTCATGTCAAGATCTGGATTGCTTTTGAAACAAAAGCCACTATTTATGTTGCCTGTTCATTAGCATGACTGACAAAGAGGGGGCAGCGTCAGGCAGTCACCATTAAGACTTCCCTTCCTGTACCTGTTGAATATTAACCAGTCTTCACACACACATCCATCTGCATTCAGCACGGCTTTTCTGGAGAGGGCTCAAGCCCATAACTTTCCGATGCCAAAACAGGAATGATTTCATTGAGTGCTGGCTTGCTTCTAGTTTTTATTCTTGAGAAGAGATTTTAAGGCATAGATTGCTTGTTACATACGATCTTCTTGTTGATTCTGTTACTAACTTTGTTCCCTACATACTTAATTTGGCAACTCAACTATAGAACAGTCATTTTCAAATTTGCCTTGCAATGGGTTGCCAAATTAGGGTAAGTTAGGGAAATGTAAAATAACCAAAAGTTTTAATTCATTAATCATTTAAATCGAATTGGATCATGACGACTTTTGTTCAACAGTAATTCGTTAATTATTGGGATGTCCTGGCAGTGTGAAGGCATCTGCGTGGCCCAAATCTTCTTTAATTCTGTGCATTTATTCTTTCAGAAATTCTGCTTCTGCAGACATAGAACTATATATAAATGGGATATTGAATCCTGTCCTGACAAACTAAAACCAGGAAAGGAGCAGTATTTTAAATTTTGAGAACCTAGATGATATATGAAATGTTATGACCTGCAAGCATGAAGGCTGCTAATTATTTATCGATACTTCTAAGCTCATGTTGATGTGATTTTTTTTATATATTGGCATGACCAGACTTTTAGATTTGTGTTGTTTAAATTCGTGCATCTTTTTGAGAAATCCAAATAGTGGATTAAGCTGCTATCACTAATCAACATTGTTGTTTGTTTTGCAGTTCCTGGTGGAGTCATTGCATACAAGACATCTGGCGGCCAGTGGTAGTGTTGGGAGCCAGAGTAAAGAGTTAGGACAGTGGGAATTAGATCATCAGCGACAGATTACACTAGATATGTTATCGGAAGTAGCTCATGTATTTGATTTCCCAGATCTAAATCGCTTTCTCACGGTATGTAAACAGTATTGTGTTTCTTTAATAATAGTATAACAGAGCAATTTGAAAGATAATATTATAATTTTTTTGTATAGTATTTAAATCCAAATATTAAGGAATTGGCATTTTAATGCATTACCTGAAAAATTGAGGCTCTTTCAGAGTTGGCAATGTTTAACTGAATGGCGGAAATTTAAGTTTTTAGCAATTTATTCTTCCTACTGTGTGGTTCCACGTTCTGCTTGTGCAACTTTGTCATCCAGCAATTCACAGTTTACAGCAGTACAGATTGAAAAGTGATTGTGACTGGGATGTTGGCCATATTGCCTCCTTTCACTACCTACAAAAATTGGGATAGGGAGACCAATTGCCTTGCTGGCTGAGTTAAGGTGACATGGAACAGAGATGGATCAACAATAGTTATGGATTACATGCTGATGAGGAAACCACAAACAATGTTGTCAGTTGTGTAAAGGTTTCAGAAAGGATGATGTAAATTGAACTTTTTGGGTCGTACTTCATTCTTTTTCTGCATGTCCACAGAGGCTTGCCCTTCCGATTTTAGTTCATCTATTTCTCTCGTATGGTTTAACACCATTATGTAATGTTCCAGAGAAATTAGGATTACTCTAATGCATCATATCAAACTTCAGCTTAACTTGCTTGTCCCTTGTCGCCATAATTGTTTCTCAAGTTCGTACTCAAGCTGACAAAAGGGCATTGTTCAATCTAAGCTAGTGTATTGAGAGAGCCTTATTTTGTTTTCCAGCGTACCTTACAATCTCTGTTACCATATCTGGCTGCAAAGGCCAGTGCTACCTCTTCAGTATTGATCCGGACCATAGCAAAGCAGCTGAATGTGAATCGCCGAGAAATTCTGATCAACAACTTTAAATATATCTTTTCCCATCTGGTTTGTTCCTGTTCAAAGGATGAACTTGAGCGTGGTCTGCACTATCTGCAGGTAAAACATATTTGTTGTGGGTAACAATGATTAATGTTTGCCATTGCTTGCTAAAAATTTATATGTTTAAATTACTGAACAACTGAAGAAAGTTTAAAAGCATTGCAAGAGAAATGACTCATCAACTTTATATCCCAGAAGTCTTCTGATTCATCAGGATGCATCCCAGATAACCAGTACTAGCTCCAGACATTGCGGGGAAGTGTCTCGGCTTCAATGTTTCATTGACCTAACTGGTATAATTGTATTTGGAAAGGGATGCAGATTATATAGCATTTTTCCTGGGGAGCGTTTAAAATATAATTGTGAGCTACCAGTTGTCATCAATAATTGTTGTAATATCTTCTTTGAAGTTTTAGAAAACCCTTTAATTTGTTTTTTTACTGCTTTTCATCATTTTTATTTATTTAAATCTGCAATGCTGGTAGTTGGATTGTGAAGACCCGTCTCCATCCAACAATTGAACTATATTATTCCAGTGAATGGATATATTCCTTTCTGCTTTCCATCCTTATCCCATTCTCTCTGCAGCTTGAAACTTACTTGTTTTCTCTCTTTTCCAGTTCTAATGAAGGGCCTTTGATCTGAAACATTAACTTTTTATTTCCACAGGTGATGCTTGATCTGATGAGTGTTTCCAGTGACTGGGCAAAAAAAAACTGTCAATGTAGCTGCCATTTATTTCATCCTTTCAGGCATCAGAGATCACACTCAACAACTCCTGAACTGTAGCACTCCTTCCTCACTTTCACCATTCTCTCAGGCTCCCTTTCCTCTTCCCCTCCCTTCACTTTCTTCTGACAGTTATATTTTGATTTGTACCCATGTGTGCTTTATAACTTCTTGTTTATTTAAAGGATGTGGGTATTGCTAACAAAGCCATTTTTTATCGCCCATCCGCAATAAACTGTGAGGTGGTACTACTGGATCACTTGCCTGAAATGAAGTTGCATCAACAGTGCTTTTGGCTTGGGGGTTACAGTTTATAAAAGGAAGGACACTAATATAAGTTAAGATAACATGTGATTTGGAGGGGAACTTGCAGGTTGTAGTGTTTCCATGCATCTACTGTCCTTGCTCGTTTCCATGGTTCAAAGTTTCAGATTTGTATGGAACTATTGAAGAAGCTTTGGTGAATTGGGTGTAATTGGGCAGCGCGGGCTCATTGTGCCGGAAGGGCCTGTTACCGTGCTGTATGAATAAAGTTTAAATTGCTGCGGTGCATTTTGTGGAAGGTAAACACTGTAGTTTTTGTGTGGATGAGGTGAATGGTTGATAGTTGATAGACATGTCATGGGAAGAGGGTTAAGCTCACGTTGGAAATAGTTATTGTCTGGGATTTACATGGCATGTTTGTTGCATGACACTTATCAACACAAGCCGAGGTGTTCTCTAGGTTTTGCTGCACTTATGCAAGGTCTGGTTCCATATCTAAGGAGTTGTGATAAGAGTTGAATATTGTGTAATCTTCAGCAACCACCTTTTGACCATCAGTTTTCACTCCTTATTGTTTTGCTCCTGTGTTCAGAATGAAACTGAACTTGAACTGGGCAGTCTTCTCAGGCAGGATTTCCAAGGCTTACATAATGAACTACTTCTGCGCATAGGAGAGCACTATCAGCAGGTTTTCAACGGACTGGCCATACTGGCAGCTTCTGCTTCTAGAAGTGACCAATGCCAAGCATCCAGGGACATCACTTCAGTGGAGTTAATGGTAAGCATTTTAAACTGCTGTTCAAGAAGTGCTGTTTTTGTACCACTATTTATGGGTGTTAAAATGTGTGTTGCCTCTCAGAAGCCATAACATGGAACGTAATGGAACTGTTTTGAACCTATAAGAAAACAATAGGATTCAGTTAAAATTTGAGAGTTATACTGATAGAATTCTGCTCATACCAAGAATTCTAGGAATCGAGTAGATAAAGAGCCAAATTAAGCTGCCTGTGACTGGTGTTTCCAAAGGGAATCAGCAGCAGTCAGTGCCCTGCTAGTAAGTCCTCGAGTAAATTTTTATTTGAAATTGAATATTTTTGCTTGATTCATGTTTTAATGTTTTTACTTAATTGTCCAATCTTTATTTAGTTCTTTTATTAGAATTTATTATTTCCTGGCTTGCTTTCTGGTAGGCTGCTTGGCCATTTTGATGAGATCAGTGTTGCTGGGAATGAAGATTACAGATGCAGCTGGGATGCAGCAGCCTCTAATTTTATTGCCTGAATCATTAGCATCAGTGATCTTCAGCTGCCAAAGCCCTGCCACTTGCCGTAATAACTCTACTATATCACTATATCACATGGTGTCAAATTTCATTTGATTATGTTCTTATGAAGAATTTAGGGGGTATTTTACCACATTAAAGATACTATACAAATGCAAGTCATTATTGCGGATCACATTTTGTAAGTCTTAAATTTAAATATAGCAACACTCTTCACATTGTGTGTCGCTTGGGATAGAGAACTTCAGTTATGAGGAGAGCTGCAGAGGCGAGGTCTGTTTTCTCTGGAGCAAAGGAGGTTAATGGGACATGATTAAGTTATTTAAAGTTATGAAGGGTATAGGGCAGACTGCAGGAAACTTTCTCCCCTTATCAGAGGTGGATAAAACTAAAGAAATGTCATTGTTGTAGGAGATTCTATAGTTTCTGTGACCATTGTAGTGAGTCTGGCCTGGTATGATGCCTTCCTGGTATCATCTCATAGAGATTGTAGTACACATTCATATGAATGACAGGTATTGGTGTCCTTTGGTCAAATTTTCAGGAGCAAGGGAAGAAGTATAGGACTTCCAAAGGTAGTTATCTCTGGATTACTCCCAGTGCCACGCACCAGCAAGGCTAGAAATGGGAAGATAAGGACGATCAATGCATGGCTTTGTGCAGCAAAGAAGGTTTCAGATTCTTTAGGTGTTAGGACATTTTCTGGGGCAGAAGGTACATATTCAAAATAGATGGGTTGCATCTCAGCAAGATGGGGACAAATGCCTTTGCAGGATGATTCATTTGTAAGGGTGGGAAGGGTTTAAACTAAATTGGCAGGGAGATGAAACTTGCATTTAGAACTGGAGAGGAAAAAACAAGGTGCATGAAAGAGTGAGTGTTATGTAGCACGAGAGATGGAGGTAAAACCATAGAGGTGGGAGCATACTAGGAAAGATAATGAGCAATACCGTCAGAGGTTTAAGATGCATATATGCAAACATACAAAATGGCCAATGAGCAACAAGTAAAAATAGCCATGTGGGAGCATGATATAGTGATAATAATAGAAATATAGCTAAAAATTGTAATGATTGGGTATTTAATAAAATTCACGACCAAATCTGCAGCATAATTATAGATGTGTACAGTGATGATATTGGAAGACTTGTAATAACCCTTTATAATATCATTGGGATATTCTTTGAGTGAAAGGAAGGGAGGGAGGGAGTTTCTGATTTGTGTTCAGAAGAATGTTTTTGAGCAGTATGTTCTCCCAACTTGGAAGGAGGAATTGCTGTATCCAGTATCTAAGTTGTAACTGGCTGGTAAGAGGCAGAGTGGGACATATTCAAGATAAAGAATGTCAGAAGTGCTTTTAGGTGCAGGACAAGATTAAATAATATGAGTAGTTTTTATTGATGTTTACAAAGATGGAGGATGCCAACAAAATATTGGCCGAAGCAGCAATCGTAGAACTGATGGGTTGCGTGAAAACTGATAGACAGTATGAACTGAGGAGGGTGGCTAAGTTTACTGGCGAACTGGTTCAGATGGCTTGCACCCAAAGTTGTCTTTGCACCCAAAGTGGAGATGATAGGAAGTCCAAGAAAGAGCGTAAAGACATTCCTCATAACTGCAGGTTGGCCATTTTAACATTGGAAAAAATAATTGGGCAAAGGGTGGGTGGGATAGAATTAACAGGCTGTTACAGAGGTTTGGGTTAATTCAGGGGACTCCACACTGATTTGTAAAGGCAGATCATATTTGACTAACCTAAGTGAATTTTTTGACAACGTGACAGAAGATTGATTAAAAAAAAGAGTGGGTGTGATGCACATGGATTTTAAGAAAACATTTGACAAAATGTCACAATAAAGCCTTGTTAACAAAACTGAGACATAGAATAGGAGGCTCAATGTCAACTTGACTGAAGGACAGCAAACAGCAAGTTGTGACAATCAGACTGGAAGTGGTAGACTGTGGTGTTTCCCAAGGGTCAGTACTAAAATCTCTTTTACACATCAGTGACATGGATGTTTGAATAGAGTAAAACTTTCAAGATTTGCTGATGATGTTAAATGCAAAGACATGACAAACAATAAGGATGATACCAATTGGCTGCAACAAGACAGAGGCTAAAAGAATGGGCAGACAAGTGGCAGAGTGAATTTGATACATCGAAGTTTTTGTTCATCCATTTTGGCAGAAAGGATGGTGAGGGATGGTATAGATCTCATGGCACAGTTCTACAGAGTGCAAGGACACTGACTTGGGCTTCCTAGGCCGAAATCTTTGAAGGTAGCAGAGCATATTGAGAAAGACGTTAGTAAGGCTTATCAGAACTTATACTCATTAAAAGAGGCATTGAGTACAAAAGCTGGAAAGTACATGCTGAACCTTTTATTAAACCCAAGGTACATCACAACTACAGTATTGGCCATTTCTGGTCACCATACCTTGGGAAGTGTGTGAAGATCCTTGAGAGAGTGCAGAGGAGATTTTGCAGAATTGTTCCAGGCATGAGGGATTGTATCTGCAATATTAGGTTGGAGAAGATGGCTTGTTATTCTTGAGCAAAGGAGATTAAGGGGAGAGTTAATAGAAATGTACAAGATTATGGCAGGTTTAAATGGGGTAGACAAAAAGCTGTTCCCTTTAACTGATAGTACAATGACTATGGGACACGATTGAGGGTTTTAAGTAAGAAATTTGGAGATGGGAGATGGGTATGGATGGGAGGAAGAGGTCTTCTCAGCAGCAGATGGAAATGACCTGGAACTTGCTGCTTATGATGGAGGTGGAAGCAGAAGCACGAATAGTGAGAGAGAAAAAAGAAATTCAGTGGGCATTCGAGGAAAATTTAACTTGCAGGAGATAGAATGGGGAAGTGATTGAAGTGACTGGGTAGTTCTACAGAGAGTAGACCTGAATTGAGTGTTCAAATGGCCTGCCTCCTGTGAGTTCTGATTCTATTTAAAAAGAAAAATATCATTTGGTCAAGTCTGAGAGCAGTGATCATCTAAACCACTAACATAGATTCCTTTTATAAATAGCAAACATCATTGTCGCTTTTCCCTATCTCTTTTAATGCATCCAGCATTTTTGAAAGCATAGCAAATTTAATAACCAAATCGGAGAATACAATCTAGCCTGTTATGCCAAAGAGCCACATTATAAATTTGTGGTTCATTTGCTTATGTTTGGAATTAAATATCTGTAATATAAAAGTAATAACTAATCGATTATTTGATACATATTGCATATAACATTAAACCATACTTGGAATCTATTTTTGGAATTGCCATGAGAATGCTAATTTTCTTAAAATTCCTCTTTTCTAGGCAGATTATTTGCAGCCTAAATTATTGGGGATTCTGGCCTTTTTTAACATGCTTTTATTGAGTTCTAGTGTTGGAATGAATGATAAAAAGATGGTAAGTAACTTGGTTACTGGTTCCCTTGAGAATTTTGACAAACTTCATTGAGGAAATTTTATCACATCAGTTATTAATGCTTTCGTTCTTCATAGGCCATGGATAGTTTAATATCATTAATGAAGCTGATGGGATCAAAACACATCAGTTCTGTCCGGGTAAAGATGATGACCACACTGCGGACAGGCCTACGATACAAGGATGAATTTCCCGAGTTATGCTGCAGGTGTGTTTTGAAATTTAACTTTCTCTTTGGATGAATGGAAATGCAATGTCAAATTTTATGGAAACACTAACTTGAAAAGGTAAGTCCTTTCTTTTAAAGAATTACTTATTTTAATATCACTACATAGAAATACTACTTAAAAAACTCTCTTGGGGTTTTCTATTTATTAGAAAGTATGAAAAAGAATATTTTGTTACAAATCCTCAGTCATTGTTGAATTTTACCTGAAACTTTTTTTATTTCAGATTAGTTACAGATCCATCTCAGGTTATGAACGCTCAACTTATGGACACCCTGTATATATCAAAGAGCGTTTAGGAGACCGGCAGGTGGATGGGCATGCATTTGTCAGCTACTGTGGGGCTGCAGGCATCTTCTACCGGGTGGGAATAGGGCATTTCCATGTGCCTTCTCTCCCTACCCCCCTCCTCTGAGCTGCAACAATTGGGAGCTGGAGCTCTGAGTGTACTCATTCACTCGCTCAGTGAGGCCGGCTGAAGGCCAGTATTCCCACACCTGCTCACTCTCCCATCACAGCTGTTTCTGTGATCCTCTCCCCAGACTTTTTTGTTCATTTCCGACTTACTAACAATTCGGGTTATGAACAGTTCTCAGGAATGGAACCCTGTCATAACCTGGGGACTACCTGGCCTTATTATTTACATTGGCTACTGTAAATCATTGCTATTTATTTCTCTCTCAAAAGTAACTTTGAGCCATCAGAAACAAATAGTAAATTTGAACAATAGTAATTTTGCAAAATCTATTGTTTTTAAAAAAGGGTTATGATTTAAGATGGCTTTTACTTTAACAATTTTTTTTCTTGTCTCAGTGATGTTTTCAGTTAAGCGTATATATTTTTCAGTTGTATCTGATTATTTTCACATTTATTAGTTTTATATTTGCTTATAGTATGCTTACTAGAACCCATTTTACAACTAAGACAATTCTTAAATAGTTACAGAGCAATTCTGCTTTTCAGATGTTTTATGATTGTTTTGAGTAGTTTTATCACTCATCAAATTTGCCACTTTCTTACTGCTAATGATAGGAAGACTGAACAAAATTGCATATGACCACAAGAACATTTCTTTGAGGTTATTTTTAAGAAAACCTGCAATATATTAAACAGTGATAATTTTCTTGTTCTTTTTACATAGTTTGACCATCCACTGACTGAGATACTGTGCAGAGAATTTCAATCCATCAGTGCAATACTGCATAAAATAAATAAGGATTCACTGCTCCCAAAGGCAATTTAGTGGAGGATTACTTGCATATTGACTTACTGCAAGTTTAATTATACTTGGTGGTTTGTAAAAAGTTGTGCCTTGCCATGCACTAAATGTGTGCAAGGTGGACAGAGTATATCACATTAGTCTGCAGAGTTCTTCATATCTGTTATGTTCGTTGGCGAGCTCAAAAATTCCTTGTAGTATTTCTCTCATCGAAAGTAAAACCTTCGTATTACTGTAGCCTGAAGGCAAATTTGAGTGCAACTGTTGCCCATATTTGAACTTACTTTGTGCAGTATGAAAATAACAACAAAATTGTTGTAGAAGTAAACTAAGGAAATAAATGCAAAACAATGTCAGTGCATGGCCTGATGACCAGAGAAATCTAAATTTTTCTCATTGGACAGCAGCGGTGGTATTGTAGAATGAGCTCTTCCAGCTTGGATCCTGTGCTGCTAGGGAGGATGTGCTATCTTCATGGACTGCAGCAAACAACAAGCAATGAAGCATTGATCATCTTCCAAGCTTAAAGTTAAAAGAGAGCTGTATGTGATAATTGAAGGATGCATTAGGTTGATGTATTAATAGGTAAATGAGCCAAGGACAATTTTGTAAAATTCCATGAATAACACAGCCTGGTAATTTGCAATAAAGAATTAATGTGAATGTTTGGCAAGGTAATTGAATATTTAGAAGAGCAAGGTCAAAGAATAAAACAATTGTAAAATGAAAGCTATCCCACAGGAGTACATAAATATTTTAATACATAGTATTGCTATTAAAGCTATGATAGTAATGTCAGCCAGATCCTCATTTCCTTGTATAGATTTCCCTCAGTCAAGGGCAGAAAACAAATTACTATTAATCTTGTATATATCTTTCTATGCTCCTATATTCTGGCAATTGTAATCATTTTGCCAATACAGGGTCTTTGAAAAGAGAGTGTAGAACTCACTCTAGAAACAACATCTTTATGCTTTTCATGTTACTTAACTAGTATTAAAAGTTATAGATTTTGATCAATTTGATTAAGTTTTATTTCTTTTCTTGAGTTGATAAAAAAAAAATGGGGAGAATAAAAGAGGATTGGTGCAAAATGGCTGGTTGATTGTCAACGCATACTCGATGGGCTGAAGGGCCAGTTTCTGTGCTGTTTGCCACTATGACTCCATAATCGTTGCATTATTTTTTAGACTCTGTTTTTCATAATTTATTTTCTCCTTTCAATATGTGATTAACAATGCAATTAAATAGGAAAATTTTAAATGTGCATTGATTACAGGGCATGGGATTGCTTTGTGCGCTGCCTGGAGCCCAGTTATCTGGGCGCCCTTCTCAGTCAGGTTATTGTGGCTCTTCTGCCTCTAATGTCCATTCAGCCAAAAGCAACAGCTGGAATATTTCACTACCTGATTGTAGAGAACAGGTAAATTAATGCTGATTACAAATTATTTTGATCTTTGTTATTAATGTAGATGCATTTAATTATGCTCCAAATTATTGTTATGAAGGAACATACACACGGATATAAGTATTTTCATTTGTGTAACTGAAGTGCAAATAAGAACAAAAACAACTGGAATGTATTAAATGTTTTCATTGTAACACAAAACTAAGGTTCTTTATTGTTGAGTACGAAATGGATAATAGATGCACATTAAGGCAAATTTAAATAATTAAGTTTCACAGCAAGTAATAAGTAGTGAATTTGAGGCCCAGATTGTGAAGAACTGCCACGATAGTAGAACAGAATGAAGAGCCAAGAATACCGGCAACAAAAGATAAGAGTGGAGATTTTTAGTGTGGTGTAGGGTTAAAAGAAATTGCTGAGATATTGTGCACTGAGGCAGTGAAGGGAATATTAAATGTGAGTGACTTTTTAAGTTGCTGCATTTTGAGAGGGGAAAATAATTGTGGTTGACATGGGCATTGATAGGTGAACTTTAGATTACAGAGGCATATTGATAATGTAGGATGGAACTTTGCAAGTTGATGAGTTCAGGTGCAGTTCAGATTTCAGTCACAGCAGGGATGACCAAGGAGTGGTTTAAATAGAGGAGGTGCAAAGGCTTGTCTTTAGGAACCTGAGATCAGACTTGCTAAATTAATTTGATTTCTTTGAGGAGACGACAAACCCAGCAGAGAGAAACACTGGATGTTAGCAACCTGGATTTTAGAAAGCCAGTAAGCTTGACTGGAATAGGTTGAAATGGATTGGCAAAGTTCTGCTTGTTTTCGCATCCAAGCCGCTCACAGCATTTGTAATGCTATTGGCATCCACGTTGAAGCATTTATGGAGTTGAATAAAAGAAGAGCTGCTTTATGTGGTTCAATTTCACAGATTTATCTGTCTAGGGAAGTTACTTGCATTTTAGTCTCTGGTTGTTGCTCCATTTGAGCAATCTGCATTCTGAGATTGGATTGTTGGCTCTACTGTTAACTTAAGGGGGTACATGGATTTGTTGCTGCCTTTGCACCCTTTTGTAACATTTCATTTCTATTTTCCTCAGTCCTTCAATTGACCTTGAAATGACCCATCTCAAAATCAAGTATCATTACAATTTCTTCATGGATATAGTTGGTGTACGATTTGTTAATTTAGCTCTGGAATAAAGATATTTGGGGATAAAGTTGCATAATCTCTCTGTGTATATTACAATCCATTGCCCACAGTATAAACTGCAGATCGATATGTGTGAATAAGTATCAACCTCTTGGTCTTTCAGAACTGAAGTAAAAGATTTTCTGCATGAGATATACTTTTTGCCAGAGCACCCCGATTTTACTGAGGTCCAGGAAGTGCTGCAAGATTACAGAAAGGTGAGCCTTATTGGTGTGCTAAGAACTAATTTTTTTAAATTAAAATTGTACTAAAATTGTTATGAGGAGCTTGAAATTTGGTGTCAACAGCCTACTTTTGTTTGCTCCAAGAAGAAATTGCAAAACATCAAATTTAGTTTTTCAGAGGTTCTTAATGAGTCACAAATCTGCAACTGAGCAGTGGATCATTCTCTCCCACCTTATTTTTTTTTAATATCAGGCTTTCAGCATCCTTTCTCTTGATGATGCTGGGAATCTTCCACCGAAGCAAACTTGTTTTTAATGAATATGATTTAAAAATAATCCAGACATCATCAGCTGTTAGAAAGTCATTAAACTTAAGCATTTATCTGGTTATGTACTAACATTTATGTCAGAAACATTTGCTTTATGTGCCTTGCCTTATAGGAGACATCTAAAAGCACAGATTTACAAACTGAACTACAGTTGTCCATGAGAGCTGTTCAGCATGAGAATGTAGATGTTCGTATACATGCACTGACTAGTTTGAAGGATACTTTATACAAGAAACAGGTACACTGATTCCTTATTGATTTATTGGAGGAAAAAACGGCATGTGATAAATTCGATATTAATTTTGGCAGAATAACTTAATACAGATATAGTGATACGTGCAACAAATAAAGAAGTAACAAGTGTAACCTACTCTTAACAGATTCACCAAAAGATATGAATAGTGACCAATATGTTTATATGGCTCCCAAGCAATGTCTTTAAGGAAAGGATAATGCTTCAACATCGAGGAAAATTGATTCTAGTTGGAAAAAGTGTTAAGGAATATTGTCATGTGATCTATTTATTATGTTTATAGGAGCAATTGGTAAAACTTGCCACAGACAGTGAGACAGTCGAGCCCATTATCTCTCATTTAGTGATGGTGCTTCTGAAGGGTTGTCAAGATGCAAATGCACAAGCTAGACTCCTGTGTGGAGAGTGCCTCGGTGAGTTGGGAGCAATAGACCCTGGGCGACTGGACCTCATGACAAGTAACACAGAGGGGAAAAGCTCAACATTTGTGGTAAGATATCAATTGACTTTCATTGTCTTCCACTTCAACTTTTTCCAGATGAAACCTAAATTGGAAAAACGTCTTATGAGATTTCACATATTATTGAGCAATAAAATGTTGTCAGTAGCTTAAAACGACAGCTGAACAGTTACTATATGGCAATACCTACAGTAATACTTAAGTTTTAAATGGATCTTTTATCTGTTGTTCATTATGAATACGAAAGTGCTGCTAAGCCCTGTGTGTAAGTTTACCTCTTGGTTCCAGGAAGACGAGTCATTTATCTTTTTCAGCACCATCTGCCCTCAGACCATCTCTCTGCCTTTTCCCTTCTCTCTGCCTTTTCCCTTCTCTCTGCCTTTTCCCTTCTCTCTGCCTTTTCCCTTCTCTCTGCCTTTTCCCTTCTCTCTGCCTTTTCCCTTCTCTCTGCCTTTTCCCTTCTCTCTCCACAACCAACAATATCTGTTTTCTCTCCTTTTGTAGGCTGCTGTGTTCCTGAAATGATTGTCAAGGTTTAATTTGTGAGAGACTGCCACTTTGTATGCTATCATTATTTGGTGTGTCCTTCCATCATTTTTCTTCGTTTTCCCTTCCACTTTTACTACTTCATGATTAGTTTTGGCATAAGATGTTTCTGTCCATTCTCTGAGTGGTTACACAGCTGTGTAAAGCCCTTTCACTGCCATCAGTCTCAGAAAGCAGAATAACATGGGCAGAGTTCCTTGGTCAGCAGATAATAGTGCTGCACAGTGACTGACGGGAGTTTTAATTGAAATGATATTGAACCTTCTGTATATTCTGTTTTTACCTGTACTACATCAACGCACTCTGTACTAACACAATGTAACTGCACTGTGTAATGAATTGACCCATACGAATGGTATGCAAGACAAGCTTTTCACTGTACCTCGGTACAAGTGACAATTATAAACCAATACCAATATCAAGGAAGGAAACATTTAATCACAGGTAAATTTATTGCAATTCATCTGAGAAAATGAATTGAAATGATGTGATTGGACTGGAGAGGTGCAGAGGAGATTCGTCAGGATGTTGCTTGAGCTGGAATGTTTTAATTATGAAGAGAGACTGGCTTGTTTTCATTGGAGCACTGGGGGTGGGACGGGGGGGTGGTGGGCAGGACCTGATAGAAGGATAGAAAATCATGAGAGGCAGTAAGTAGATAGTGAGATTTTTTTTCCCATGGCAGAGATGTCTAAGACTAGAAGGTGTAGATTTAAGGTGAGGAATAAGAGGTTTCAAGGCAATCTGAGGAAGACTATTTTCACTCAGTAGGTAGTTCCAATCTGGAAAGCACTGCCTGCGAAGGAGGTAGAGGCAGGTACTCTTACAACATTTAAGAAGCGTCCGGATGAGCACCTGAATCACTCAGGTGCAGGCTGCAGACCTAGTGCTGATAAATGGGACTAGAAAAGGCAGGTACTAAGTAGTTGGCATAGATGTGATGGGCTGAAGGGCCTGTTTCTGTGCTGTATAACTCAATAATATGTGGATAACTGCTTGTCCTTTTGGTTGATAGTCAAGTTCTTAAAGGAATGTGAGAGCCTGAGTCCTGTTGGAAGTTTTAATCAAAGAAGTTTTGGAAAGCTTATTGAAAGAATGTTTTGGGAAGCTTATCGTCAACCTGATGCAGCTAATAATTAGAAGAGAACAAGGAACGTTTCAAACAATCATCTGGACTTGAACTTGGGTTTACAGGGCATATTTTCAAAGAGTGCGGATGGCACAAAACCTGTAAGTGTAATAAACAATGACAAGGATAGTAACAGATTTCAAGAGGCAGGCTGGTAGATACATGTCATGTGAAATTTAATACAGAAGTGTGAAGTAATACATGTAGGTAGTAGAAGCTAAAGAACTGGTTGGAGTTTTAATTGAGATATCCACAAGGAGGGCAAATAAGAAGATTGGTTGAAGGTTCTGATAAGCTTCATTTTAAAAACAAAAGGCATGCAGTTCATATTTGAAGCATTGTTCCCATTTACTTAGCAGATATGTTTGCACAGACTTGATGGGCCGAATGGCCTAATTCTGCTCCAATGCCTTATGGCCTATGAAATCTGTAAGAAGGTGAACAGGTCAATTGAAATTATTTTGAAGTCAGATTTTGATTGCTCCAAATTCTTTTAAAAAGTACAGTGACTTATTTATGATTTTGTTAAAAATGAACTGAATTTCCATAGAATAAATTAAGATGATTGGATATTAAAAGTACAATTTGCCATCAATGTACTTGTTGTTTTGTAATGATTCCTCTGACAGGCTGGTGTGGAGGACCCCAATTTTGCCCATTATTTGCTGATAGAATTGACAAGAGCCTTCCTTGCTTATGCAGATAACGTTCGAGCTCAAGACTCAGCTGCTTATGCCATTCAGGTATGTGATTGGATGGTTTCCATATAAACCTTTGGAAGAGGTTTGTGTTGAATAATAATAATAAGCTAAATCTTTTCTGGGGAGGGAGGTTGAACCAAGTACTTGAATTATTTTCCAAATGGAACAAATTAGAGTTAATATATCCAAGGATGGAAAAAATATAAAAATGAGCAAGAACAATAAACGGCACAGATTAAGAATGAATGTTTTCATGGATTATAACACAGTTAACTAGATAAGATAATTGCCTCTTTTAGCGTTAGCAATGACAATGTCTCAGTGTTCACAAGCCTCTTGGTAAAAAGTAGAAAGGAATCTAGCCAAAACAGTAAAAAAAAAATTAACCTAAAATAACAGTGATTTATAATATGCATTCCGGAGGCGAGTACATTAAGTACATTTTTGAGTAGAATGTTATTCAACTTGTTCTGTATTTCTATTTTTGTGGCTTTCCTTCCATGGCCCTCTTGGGCATTGAATACAGGTGGATAATGTTTCCACAAGTGGCTCTCATGGTAGGTATTTTGACTTGGATGTCAGAGTGTTTGGGGGAGTCGGGGGAAGGGATTTAAACGCTGAGAGGGGAGCATTATAGTCAAAAGCAGTCCAGTGTTTACATTCATGCAATTTTGCAGGATCTGTATTAGTTTGACTTATGGAGACAGCAAACAGATGTAATCAAATGATCTTCATCTATATTTTAAATGTATAATGCTGTAACTCCTGTGACAATGTAAATAGTGGTGGACTTCCCCCTTTCTAGTTGTATTGAGGCATTGTAATGTGAAAGGTCATGGCTGTCATGTGACACCACTGTCAATCGGGGTATAGCCCCACCCAGCCATTTAGCAGCACACTCTGACCATTGGTCCCTGTGCACACCTCTCATACCTGGCCATGACCCATTGGACTTCTTGAATTTCCTGAGCTAGCTCCACCCAGCTCTCGAGCACAATAAAGGATGGCACATGTGTGTGGCCCTCTCTCTTTGATTGCTGCAGGGGTCAAAACCACCTCGAGGGACCACTGGTAAGTGTGTGTGCGTCCACAGGGGTTTAGGGGTATTTTTAAGTAGATTCTCAGTTGTGTAGAGCCGTTGCTTGTCCCAAAGGCAGGGAGGGGTTCAGGCACCATATTGCCTCTTTCCCTGACCATTTGTAACTAGCTTACTGTGTGTGTTCGTGTGTGTACGCTTCACCCCCGTTGCGACTCCTCTCACGTTTCGTGATTACCCGAGTGCGTGTGAGTGTGCATCCGTTCCCGTCATTCTGTTCCTGCGTTTGTCTTTGAAAATAAATTCTTTTTAAAATCCAAAGACTGTCCCCAGATACCTCTACTTCTGAGACCCGAAAGAAGCTTTTCCCACAACAGGCATATATATTGCTTGCCAGAAAACCTGCTAACCCAGCATGGATTTTGGAAAGTCATATGGTTCATTTTGTGTGCTTTTACCATCTGGGCACTAAGGCATCCAAGTAAATATCATTGAATTTAAAAAAAAGTGAATTTCCTTGTTACTGGTGTTTTGGAACATAAGATGTTTACAAAAGCCATGGATTGCGTTGTGACAACCGATACTTATCGGGTTTTCTGAAGTTTGCAGTTGCCATTTTTCAGGTTGCATCTGTCACTGACCCAAATTTATTGTCCAAGAGTTGTACAGTACAGATACAGGCCCTTTGGCCCACCGCATCCATACAGACTGTTGTACCTATCTACACTAATCCCATTTGCCTGCATTAGGTCTGCAGTCTTCTATGCCTTGACTATTCAAGTGCCTGTCTAGATTCCTCTGAAATGTCGTTATTGTATATGCCTCCACTACCTCCTCTGAGAGCACGTCCCAGATATCAACATCTCTGTGTGCAAAAACTTTCCCCTCTAAACCTCCTCCCTCTCACCTTAAAGCTATGCCCTCTTGTTTCAGGCACCCCTGCAATGGGAAAAAGATTCTTATCATCTACCCTATCTATACCTCTCATAATTGTATATACCTCTATCAGGCCACCCCTTGGCTCTTTTCCACTTGAGGTAAAACAAACCTAGCCTGTCCAATCTCTCCTTATAACTAAAGTTCTCCAATACAGGCTAAGTCCTGGGGAACCCCTTCTCCACACTCTCCAGCACAATCACATCCTTCCTATAGAACCGCACAATATTCCAAGTGTGGCCAAACCAATGTTTTGTGAAGTTATAACATGACATCCCCACTTATGTATTTCACACCCCATCCAATGAAGGCAAGCATGCCATATGCCTTCATTACCACCCTATACAGCCATGTTGCCACTTTGAGTGAGTGATGGACCTGTACCTCAACTTTTCTCTGTTCACCAACACTCCTTAGGGCCCTACCATTTACTCTGCCCTTGAAAAAGTTGTGCTGAGCCCTTGTGGTGAAACTGCTCCTAGAATGCTATTTGGTATGGCGTTCCTGGATTAGAGCGAGCAATGCTGAAGGAAAGGCAACATACTTCCAAATTAGGATGATGCACAGCACAGAGAAAGGTCCTCAAGTACAGAAAATTCCATGTGCCTACAGCCCTGGTCTTTGATGGCATAGGTTCTAGGTTTAGGTGGTGCTGTCATTCTAATTTGAGCAAGTAACTGAATTTTGTAGACGGTACATACTGCAGCCATGATGTTTAAGGTGGTGGATGGGATAGTTCTGGATAGTGTTAATTATTATTGGAGCTGCATTCTTCCCGGCCTGCCTTGTAGATGGTAGAAAGGCTTTTGGACATCAGGAGGAGGTGACTCGCTTGCCACTGGATACTTTGCCTCTGTTCTTGAAGCCTTGGTATTTAAGTTGATCGGTTGAATTTCTGGCCTTTGGTAACCCTGAGGATGTTGATGCTGGGGGAATTGGTGACGGTGATACCATTTAATGTCAAAGATGCGTAGTTATATTCTTGTTCGAGATGGTCATTGTTTGGCACTTTTATGGCACAAATGTTGCATCGCGTTTAACAGTCCCAAGTCTTGCTGCATGCAGGTATTTTCATATACTGAGGGGTTGCAAATGGAAATGACTATTGTGCAATCATCACTGAACATCCCCACTTCTGATCTTATGATGGAAGAAAGGCCATTGATGAAATAGCTGAAGATGTCTGGGCCTAGGACACTACCTTGAGGTACTCCAGCAGTGCTGTCTTGGAGCTGGGATGATTGGCTTCCTGTTGACAATTCCATCCATCATCTTGCTGATGATTGTGATTTAAACTGAGCGATAATTAGCAAGATAGCATTTGTTCTCCTTTTCCATGAAAAGAACGTTCCTGGGGAATTTTCAACATTGTTGGGTAGAAACCAGTGTTTTAACTGTTTTGGAATAGCTAAACTGGAAGGATGAGCCATTCTGGAGTCAAAGTGTTTCATACTATATGATGCCTTATCCTATAACCTTTTGCTGAATTCAGTTGATCCTTGATATCACGTGAAATGAATTCAGTTAATTGAAAACCATCTTCTATGAAGGTGGAAATTTCAGGAGGAAGCACAGATGGTCCATTCACTGGTCACTTCCAGCTGAATATAGTTGAAAATTCTTCAGCTTTTGTCTTTAGCAATCAGGTATTGAACATTGCCATTGTTAAGGATGGGGTTTTACTTGGAGCTGCTTGTTTCCTTTAGCTGTTGGCCACCTATGTGTGATTGGACTGCACAAGGAGAGCAAATGGTGCTGCACAAGGTCCTGAAGAAGGGCCCTGACCTGAAATGTTGACCGCCTGCTTTTCTCCACGGATGCTGCCTAGCCTGCTGAGTTCCTCAAGAATCATCGTGTTTTTCATCTAGATTCCAGCATTTGCAGTCCTTAGTTTCCCTTTCACAAGGAGATCAAAGTTAGTTTTCTATTTCACAAGAGAAGTTGGTGACTTGTATTACATTGAGATTTATTTCCACTGGGGCAAGTTGCTATAAGTTACTTTTGTTTCATTGAGCCAACTGTGTAATTGACATCATCTCAATAGGAACCAGTATGATCAAAAGAAACGTCTCGGAAACTGAAGCTGGTGGAACTATAAGTGCATTGTGTGATAAATTATATTAATGTCTCATTCATTTTGGTGGTGTTACGCTAAATGTTAGTAAAATTGAACTTGTAGGAACTGCTACAGATATACAAATGTAAGGAAGGAAAGACTGATTGTGCAGGACGCAGATTGTGGAGGAGCTTTCCAGAGCATGTGCAAGAAATACTGGAGCCTCATCTCAACACCAGGTAATGTAATGTTCTTTTGCCATTGCAAAGAGTGACTTTTTCAAGCAGTTTTGCTGTACAAAGTTGTTCAACTTTGCAATTTTCAGACATAATTGCTCCATTAGAAACTGGAAAAGGGCCTTGCACAAACAGACCAGATATGCGTCTAAAGGATATTGAGCATCAGTTAATTGTTTTTCTTTCTTTCTCTCTTTCTACTTCTCTTTATTCTCCCATTCTTCATTTTCACTTCTTTATTTTTCCTTCATTATTGCATTTTTCTCATCCCTTTTTTTCTGAATGTTCAGCACTAAAATGAATTGCAGGGGAAGAGTGATTTTAGAGTTCAGCTCTTGAAATGGTGCTATATTTACACCACTATCCTGCTTAGTGCTGCCACACACAGAACTGATTTGTTATAGTGGTATTGGTCCTGGAATCTCAGTATTCACAGATGTCTAGCCCACTGTACTTCTTCCAAAGAAACATTTGGACAGGAACTTGGTGCAAACTCCTGTCATTCACTGGCATTCCCATGGCATCATTACTCATCACTTGATGTGGAAGTGAACAACTGAGGCAATTTGCAAAGGCTGCCTGTGTGAGCTGGCATTGGGCGAGCTGAGGTGAGTGTACAGACAGGGAGAAGCTGGGGTCTTGTGCACCCTGGCCACCGTGGTGAGTGCAGACTATTACTGGGAACTGGTAATAGCTTGTCTGTGTTTGACAGACCACCCAGATCCTGTGGTCTCTCTCATCATTTCCTTTCAGATGTGATGGAAGCTGTTGTCTCTACCCTGTTGTCTTCCCCTAGCCCAGAGAGTTCTCAGTGCTAGCAAGTTCAACAGCAGAAAAATGTTTCACACAGGTGGTTAGGATTTCATTTGCATTGCTTGATATGGTGTTGGATACAGATTCATTCGTTGTCTTCAAAAGGGAGTTGAATAAATATTTGAAAGAGAAAACATTTCATTGCTTTTCATGAGAGGAGTATGATCTCCCTTTGTGCTCGGTGATTCTAATAGGTAAGATGTACATAGACCATAGAACAGTACAGCACAGGAACAGGCCCTTCAGGCCACCATGTCTGTGCCGACCGTGGTGTCAATCTAAATTAACCCCAACTGCTTGCACGTGGTCTCTGTCCCTCCATATTCTCTGCCTGTCCATGTAATTGTCCAAATGACTTAAATGTTTCTGTTGTATCTGCTTCTACCACCCTCTCTGGCAACACATTCCAGGCAGCTACCACTGTGTGTGTGTGTGTGTGTGTGTGTGTGTGTGTGTGTGTGTGTGGGGTGGGGGAAGAAAAGCTTTCCTCACAAATTTTCTTTAAACTTTTCCCCTCTCGCCTTAAATCTCTGCCCTCTAGTATTTGATATTTCCACCCTGGGGAAAAAGACTATCTCCCCTGTCTATACCTCTCATAATTTTATATACTTCTACCAGGTCTCACATCAGCTTCTGCTCCAGAGAAAACAGTTCAAGTTTGTCCAACCTTTCCTTATAGCTAATACACTCTAATCCAGGCGACATATTAGTGAATATCTGCACCCTCTCCAGTGCCTCCACTGGAGAGGAACATAAAGGTGTTGCTAGTAGCTGCTTAAAAAAGCTTCACAGTAATTGATTGAAAATAAATATATTATTAGGATATTGAGAGACATGGGTTTAGCAGATCTGTTTATTTAAAATGCAGTTGTTGTGCTTTTAAAGGTATAAAAGCTCTCAGAAGACTTGGAACTGGGTCAGCATTAAGAAGCCATTTTATCTTGGTAAGCATGACAGGAATTTTGCGGAGTGGTCAGCGACATGGGCTGGATACCTAACAACAAAGGTGAGAATGCTGACATTAGATTAATAACAAATTTGATGCATCTCTTTTGCCATGTCTTCACATGTATGTAAAGGACTAGTGTACTGTTGTAAATCTGAATTGTGTAATGCCTTCTGCAGAAGATAGGTTTTTTAATGTTGTTGAATTAAAGAACCTTTTCAATGTGATAGAGATGGCAGCAATATGCCAACTTGTTTGTACATCCATGTTCAAAAAATGCTGTTTTGAATGTACCTTGATGTGCCATAAAGTTATTAAAACAGCTCATAAGATAACACCATTAAACTATGGGATCAATATGGAATGACTTATTTACAATCCATAGCTTCAATATTAAATAACTTCTTCTTTAGTATTATGGGATGAAAATAATTGTGATTAGCCTGTGGCCCTTATCCTCTTCCTTCCCACCCCACTGACCTGTGTCTTATGTAGTATCAGAAGGCAAGTAATACATTGCGGTCCACTTTAAAGTTTAAGCATACAAAGTAAACTCTACCTGCAATAATTATAGTTTATTGGCTAATTAATAAATTTATAGTTCAGCTTGAAGTTTTAGAAAGAACCTGTTAAGATCATTTTGGTTAGTTCCAGGTGTTTTTAAGCAAAAAATAGTTCACAGTACATTTTGCTGCAAGTTTGATATCTGGGTAAATATTTTTTTTAAGGTTCGACATGACCTAGCTGGAAAAGTCTTTGATTGTTGCAGTTTTATCATGAAACATGACTTCAAAGTGACAATCTATCTGCTACCTCATATTCTAGTGTATGTTTTACTTGGATGTAATGAAGAAGATCAGCGTGAAGTGAGTAGTTAATATCTATTTGGAAAAGCTGACAACTGCACGCAATTCTCAGTTTTTCATAAAGATCATCAGTCTGGTTTTGTTTTCCATGAGTACCATAATAGTAAACATAGCTTGTTGCTCAACTGGTGTTAGAAAAGAAAGAAAAGATCATTCTAGGCAAACATTCAGATTTCAAAGGTTAGTCATGCTCTGGAAGCTGCGTCATAGAATGCTGTTTTCCTTATTGTGGTACATGAAAATGCTGTGAAATTTGACCTGAACCAGGTCACTGTTCAGAGTACAGTCTTTGGCTGAGGTAAAAACAAAAGTACATGACGTAATTAAATTAATACAAACGATATAGATTTCTGAACTTTTGCAAGAAATGATGGGATAGGTTATATTTACAAAAATAATTTCAAGAAAAAATGTCTTTTTAAAATCACAACACAAAATTACTTGGAAATTAAAATTTGAGTGATTTTAAAGTTGGTGTTTTAAAATATGTTTTCAATTAAAGTTTGTATTTTAATTTGTTTCAGTTCTGGAGAATATTTTGCAAAATGAAGTTGCTTATGACAATGCATCAATTTTATTAGTTGTCGATAACAGTTTCATAGATATTTAACTTAGTGTGGAAGATTTGTGAAATTGTCCATTTAAAGCTTATTGTTTTCTTGAACCTATTGGTAGTTGAGGAATTAAAATGCTAAACGTAAAAGAAACGAATCATAGTATTGCCTTCACCCTCAGTATGATTAAATTAGTTGAGTTAGTTGAAAACAAACTAATTAAAATCTTGTGAGGAAACATTTTATTTCTTCTGCAGGTCTACTCTGAGATGATGGCTGTCCTAAAACACGAAGAAGCCTGGGATAGGAGGTTGCAGGACAGTGCATCCGATCTGAGTCAATTGAGTACGCAGACTGTTTTCTCTATGTTGGATCATCTTGCACAGTGGTCTAGGCACACACTACAGGCTCTCAGTTCTGAGAAAAGTGGAGGCAGATCCAGCAAGGACAGAGGTGGCCCTAATGGTGAGTTTTTAAAAGTAATGCACTTCTGGTTGTTCCTGGAGAGATAGCGACCTTTGAGAGATTTGTTGACAGCTATTTCAAAATGAGAACAGCATTGCCTATTTAAATATGGAATATCTTATGTACACAATTTCAGATCGATAGGTTTTAGTAACTGGCAGTATTATGATGTTGCGTAAGGTTAAGTGGAGTTTTCAGATTGTTGATCCTCACATGACAGCAATAAGCAGTGAGAAAATCAAATTGCTTCAACAAAGTCCAAAGCATGCGATTAAAGAAAAAAGTTACAAATTATTGCTTTTACAGCAAGAATCTTACTTTGGAGTCCAGATTACTTTTTTTTTCCCCAAACATTTGGGTTAGGTTTTATGTATACATATAATATTATACATATATATGTAATATATAGTTACTTTTAGGTATCTATTGTTCTTTTTTGGAATACACACAGAAATAATGTTTTTGTGTGAGGTGATGTCTTTCAAATGTACATATTATTTGTACTGTGTACATCTTGCCAAATATTATGTTCTTTCTTGACTTGGCTTAACATCCCTATATATTATGTTGTACTACAAGGAAATTAACTGAATTCCATTGTGCCGAATTGTATTGACTTTTTCAAGTAGTTCCAATTGGAATTCTAGTCCTAGTTTTCCATGCCCAGGTGGTGAAGCACAAAGTCCTAAACTTAATGTTGATTTATTCTGCTGCTGAACCCCATTTGTAATCCTGCAGTGAGATCAGTCTTGCTGTGGTTTCCCAGGTGTTGCACTAGGAAATCGCTGCTTGAATCCTGTACCAGGACAAACCAGGCACTCTCCTCACTACTCTTTCCAGGACCCAGTTGTAGTCCTGACCACTCTGCTGGAGCTTGCAGAAGACCAGCAATGTAGACACTGAATACCTGGTCTCCAAGCAGCAGTCTGGGTGGGGAGGGATCAGGGCTGGTTCGAGCCCAGCCATCGTGTTGTGTGTGTGTGTGTGTGTGTGTTCTGACTGGCACATCATGGAAGAATTACAGATTTGATTTAATTATTCAGACTCTTGATTTTTTTTTAATTCCCCTTTTTATTAAAACAATTTCATTGATGTTTATTCCTTTTTCTTTTATCATGTGATCAAAATTACCCAATCTTGTTTCTTCCAAAAGTAAGAAATATTTTATTTGTAATCTCCCAAAATGGAGGTAAAGATTTTATTAAGACAATTTAACAATTTTCATACAAGATTAAATCTCTTTTCTAGCTTCCTTGTTGAGGGGGTGAATATTTTGCACAGATTCGGGATTTCACTTTTTAAATATTTTGACAAATTATTTTGATTTGGTAGAATTACCATTTATTACCACGGAGCATATTTGAATGCCAGTTGAATTAAGCAACCTGTACCAGAAGTTTTCTTACTGTTACTTAGGTGGCCTGATGTTGAACGATTACCAATGAAGTTTCAAACGCATGAACCAAATCAACTAATTTGTATAGAAGTATTGATGTATTTTTGAAAGGACAGGAATGGGTAGCAGCAGGGCTTCTAAAATAAATCTTGCATTGCTGATGGGAGATTCATATTATATCATAATGACATTTGGGTAGCATCCGAACAGGTTTTGCTTCATTTTGAAGACTGAAGTTGATGAGTGTGTTATTTGTCTTGGTTAATCTTGCTTTAGATCCTTGCATGCTAATGCAGTGAAGTTGAATGAAAGATTTTTTTAAGCAAAATCTGCATGTGCCTTTGGAAATGTGTTCTACATTATTTTGACAAAATGTCATTGCTAAGCTTGTTTTATTGCAGTTTCAAGCTCAGAGTATAAAGAATATAAAAATGTCACCTCCTTTCTGGCCTCATACCCCAGGAATGTGCTTGCTATAGCTTCTTTTCGATCCAAAGCTTATACCCGTGCAGTGATGCACTTTGAGTCTTTCATTGCAGAAAAGAAAGAGAACATTCAGCAACACCTTGGATTTTTGCAGGTCAGAAGAGTAGATAAATACTAGAAATTTAACAAATGATCAATAATTAAGAAATCTGTTATGTTATATATTTGACTTCAAAAAATCTCTCTTTATAATCTACAAAAAATATAACTTGTACTTCTCTCTAGAATGAGGCCCTAAGGTCTCGAAAGGAATGTTGTGTACTGAACATTGTATTTAAAGAAAGTGTAGTTCTCTTGATTTCTCATTATAGATTGAGCTTTATTTATATTTTCAGTGGCTTCTGTTTAATACGGACAGTATAACGCATATTTTGTTAAATCATTCTCCCTGAACAGAAGATTAATCGCATATTTGATAAACGTATAATCACAACATTACCTTAAAAGAAGTCAGTTGTGGTAAAGCCAACAAAATGATATGCATATTACTTCTACAAGTAGCAACTGGACATTAAAGAAATGTTCTTGTTCCAAGTACAGAAGCTCTATGCAGCAATGCATGAACCAGATGGAGTGGCTGGGGTTAGCGCAATTCGTAAAGGAGAACCATCTCTTAGAGAACAAATTTTGGAACACGAGAGCAGTGGACTGTTGAGAGATGCTACCGCGTGCTACGACCGGGCTATTCAGTTGGAACCTGATGAGGTAAATATCAAAATAAAAAATATTCAGAATAACTTCATGTAAACTGCAATTTAATCATTTGGTATGAAATTAAAGCCAGAATTTTTAATTGAGGATTGATTTGTGAAGATCAGTATCATCTTAGAAATCTTATTACTAAAAATTGATCATTTCTGTAGCTTATCAGGTACATGTACTGATATGGTACTGAGCTACATAGCCTTGACTAGTCTAGATGTGATACCTTGCCCTTTTTAAATTTCCTAATGATAGTCAGTGGACTTGGAGAGGTGATGGAATTGGCTTACTATGCCTTGAAGCCAGGGAAGGTCAAAAGACAGTCACAGATCTGCTCATATAGGCACATAAATGGATCACAGGAAGATAGGATCTGGCTCGGCTGTGATATTTCTCTCCTTGTGGTTGAATTACCCTCTGAGCATTGCATGTCCAGACTCATTCCTGAGGAACAGCTTTTCTCAACAGGGTATTTAGAGGTCTGCTGATATGAATGGTAATTCCTCAGGTCACTTTGCTTTCCATCTGTTTGGTATCCTTTTTCAGAAAATGCTTGGCCTGTATCCAACACCTCCACATTGATTATATGAAAAAAGTGCCATGTTATTGTGATCTCAATCAGTTTACTTGTTGAGGTGTACGTATGTGATCAATGTAATACAAATAATGCTTATGGGTGTTATATATGGTTGTTGGAAGGGGTGATTTGAAAATGGCTTTCTCTTATTTTGTATCAGATTATTCATTATCATGGATTGATGAAATCTATGCTTGGGCTTGGTCAGTTGTCCACAGTCCTCACTCAGGTTAATGGAGTGCTTGCAAGCAGGTACAGTCATTGTTTACTGAACTTTTTAAGTACATTACTTATGGAAAATATAAAAATTGCTGAGATCGTTCCACGTTAGTAATTTCTATATTTTTGGAAAAACAGCTTTTGGCAGTTAAATCCACTTGTTCGTCAATCAATGAAGGGTATGGCTAACACTTACTAAGTAAATGTTGTAGATTCTTGGATTCCCTAAGCTTATACGAACAGGTAAATAGAAATAAAAATTATTTGTAAAGGATACTTCATGGTATTCCTGTGGAGGATATAATTTAAATTGCAATACTAATTCACCTTGTATTCCTTAAAGAATACTGTATTTTGTACATGATTTAGTATGTGTAGTTGACATGTACTTGGATTTTTTTTTCATGAGCATAGAGAGGATCTCTCATGCACTAAAAGATAAACTCTTGGTCTCCCAATCTACCTCATTGTGGCCTTTGCACTTTATTTGTTGACCTACATTGCACTTTTTCTGTAACTGTAACACTATATTTTGAATTCTGTTCTCCTTTTAACGATCTCGATGTACTTATGTATGGAATGATCAAGTACACAAACAAAAGCTTTTCACTGTATCTAGGTACATCTGACAATAATATACCAATACCATTGTTAAATTAAAATGTGAGTGACATGGTGTGAGGTTTCAGTGATCCATAGTGTTGTTTTAAAATTATAACTTGAAAGAAAAAAGCTAAAGATTTTTTTATTTTTACAACTTAAACTAAAATATTACCAATCATAAGCAGATGCAATATATTTGGAACATGAAGAGTGAATAATTACTGAACCTCTGAAACACTAGTCTTACACAAACTTATTTATCCTTAACAAGAAGACCCACAGTCAATTCATTAATCAAATATATGTAAGATCTGTGTCCTTGAACTGTTTAAACTTTAAGATTTTTGTGTTCTTAAAATAAAATGAAGGAACTAAATTCTTAACCAGGAAGAAAGTAAGATAATTTTAAAAGGTTTCCATGAACCTTTGGTAAATGAACGTGTAATGAACTTGGTGTCAAGTCTGTAAGTAAACAAAAGAGCCTGTTTTGTTTCTTTCAGGCCTGAGTGGACCACTGAACTGAACACTTACAGAGTGGAGGCAGCTTGGAAGCTGACCCAGTGGGAGTTGCTACAGAATTATGTAACTGCAGGTAATAAAGGAGGCAAAATAAAACTAGAGTGAAACATACAATGAGTAACTAAAATACCAGTGCAACATTAAAGTGAAGAGTTGTTTTTGGAAATAGCATTTTAAGGAAATGTTCTACATAAGTTTATTCAGGCCTTGATGCTGGTCACTATTTCTTGCATCTTTTCTGCAACAGGTAATTGGGATTTGAATTGCACTATCTAATATGGTGATAGAAGCAGATTCAAAATTGGTTTACAAAAGAGAATTGGATAAATGACTTCTGGAAAAATTGTGATGATATGTATTGTATGATGGGTGGACTAGCTGGATTGCTCCTTAAAAGATTTGGAGCAGATTTGATGGATAAAATTCCTTCTTCCTGTGCTCTTTGATGCGAATCAATGAAATAGTTCAAGGAATAAATCAAATTCTGTTTCAAGAACTTCCAAATAAGGATTTGGAATAAGGTTGGGATTGAGAATTACTGTTCTTTAGATTTTGAGTTGGATGATGTTTTGTGGGCATATTATGGGAAAGAGTCATGTTGTGATGCAAACTGGTTTACTCTTTGAAAGAGCTGCCTAGGTTAGACATTGTCAATTTGGAATTTGCTTGAACATTAAGATTTTGCGATCAGTAACACTGATACTGTCTTTAAAACCACAATTTATACTTTGCTGCTTTTAAATATTGTGAACTTCATTCAAGAGGTTTTGTGGAGCATCCTTTTAAAATTTGACAAGCTTAAGAAGTTCTTCTCTACCTTGAGTCTGCTGCGTAGTGACTTGCAAGCCATGACCTGAAACGGTGGACAACTGCCTCAAAACAGAGCTCATGTTTCTTTTGATTCCTCTCGAGCGACTGAGTCAGCAATGAAAGACACAACTGCACAAGTAGTTTAATTAAGTAGCTTTATTTAACTCTTAACTAACAGAACAAAGAAATTAGTAACTCAAGTAAATTTATTTAACTCTTAGCTACAGATCTAATATAACTCTTAACTATAGCTACAAATCTAATTTAACTGAACTAAAAGAACAAAACTCACTTCTTCATTTGATTTTCCACTAATAAATCAAGCTCAAGGTTGCAAGCAATTCATAGTAATACTTATCAGCAATCAACAATAAGCAGCACTACTTGTGTATTCTTAACCACTCAGTCTTTAGCCACTGGGGAGCCCCAACACTTCGAGACGTGAAGGGGTATCAAAGTTGCCAGGTACTAGTCACGATACAGCCCATGGAGAAGCTCCAAAAATCCCTTGAAAAGACTTTTCTGTTATACTGTTCAGGGTCTTCCTTATCTCCCTTACAAGTGAATAACAACTCCATATAAGGCAAGACCACTGATACGCGATTTACTGGAAACCACCACATAATTTCCAGTAAATCCTCTCGGACAGGCCTACCTGTGCAACCAGTCTAAAATGAAACTTAAGTTGGTCATTTTATCAACATATTCAGCCATTTGATAGCTCTTGCCAGCAGGGAAATCACTAATTCTGCTTCATCTTACCACAACAACTTTCCCCATCTTAGTGGATACTGGTATCGAGCCTGCATCATCATCCAAGACTTTTGAATCTTTCTCACACAATGCTGCACTCAGCAGTCTTCCTGCTGGAATAGAGTCTATCTGCAGGATAAATGGGAAACTGTTCAACCCATGTCACCTCCACTGCACAACCAAGGCCACCCCAACTTCAGTTATCAAGCTTGTGTATAGAGGTGATGCTTGTGTATGTATGTGCTTGTTCACTGAAGTATATAAGATGAGAGATTTTCCTCTACCTATCTCCATCTGCTCTACAACATCACCCTCCAATAACAAAGGTTCACAACGAGACTCCCTGAGGAAGAGATGGATTAGAACAATACCTCTAACAGAAAGCGCATGATCTACAGCGTGCAATGAATCCTGTCTTTCTGTTTACTTCTCTGAGTCATGGGTTTACCTATAGCAAGCAGTGGGGCAATTCCTTCACTGCTGCCTCCACAAATTCTTTCTAATCCATTGACAGAAGAAGCAAACCAACATTAGTGTCCTCTCCCAGGCCGACATCCATCATGCTCATTTAAACTCTGATGTGCCAGCCGTGTCATGTACATCAGACTTGTGAGATCAATGACCTGTTCTGAGCTCAATCACTACAATGGATTACCAGGTGGATGGGGGAAATAATTAAAAGAAGCTTCTTTGAAGTGTAGCATCCTCACCAACTTGAGAATGCCTGACCCATGACTGCTTGAAATGGAGAAGACGTGTTTGGATGGCACTAAAAACATTGAATTCATTCGTTGGTAACACACAGGATCCCAGCTTAAATGGTAGAAAGAGTTCACCACCTCCCATCTGCATTGACAAGCATTTCCTGCCCCACCTTTGTAGAGTCAATTTGTCCCACATTCACCTCAGCCACATAGAACTGGAATGGAAGCAAGTCATCCTGGACCTCAGTAGACTGCCTAAGAAGTTCTGCATCATAATGATAACCAAGCATGGAAACCAGAATGCATTTTAGGCCATATTTGTGTCATCTCTAACATTTCTTTTGCTGCTTCTCTCTGGAGAATTTCTCTTTTTGCTAAGTAGTCATGTAGCTATTTTCTATGAAATGTTCACAAACTTCAAAAATCATAGCAAGCACCCCCTAATGGTCATGCAGTACATGTCACAGCTGTTGCTTTAAGTTAAATAATATTGCCTTTGGCCCTGCATGAGTTCAGCTTTAATAACAATTTTCCTTTTAGAGCGGAAATCCTGTACTTGGAACGTGAGACTTGGCCAGCTTTTGCTTCTTGCTAAGCAGAGCAATGTGGAGGGTTTTTATGAACAGCTGCAAGTTACTCGAGCAGAACAGATTGTGCCACTCTCTGCGGCAAGTTTTGAACGAGGGTCGTATCAGCGTGGTTACGAGTACATTGTCAGGTACCATTGAAAAAGCGATCTCTTCAGATATTTCTTCTCCAGACATATTAATGTTTTATTAATTAGGAGTTATTTTTGTTTATTCAGGTTGCATATGCTGTGTGAGCTGGAGCACAGTGTCAAAGAACTGTTTCACCAGCAACCCAGGGCCCACAGTGAACACCACATGCATCCTCTCAATTGGCAGGCTCGTCTAGAAATGACTCAGAATTCCTTTCGGGCAAAGGAGCCAGTCTTGGGACTGCGCAGAGCATTGCTCAGTGTCAATAAAACGTATGTTGACATGTTTTGTTTACAATTTTTAGCAATGCTTCATTAGTGCAGAAATGGAGCAGTAAAAATTTTGTTAGGAATTTCCCAGGTTAATGAAGCCTGTATCAGGTCTGGATCCATTTTACAATAATATTAAATTTGCAGATATCTGCTAATGGCTTATTACAGTGCTTCAGACCATGCAGGTTTGTAAAAAGAATGTATGAAATTAATTCTGTGAAATGCCATAGAAACAATAAGGAAAAATTGTTGAGGCCAAACATGAATTCTTGAATTTGTTGTGCTCCCCATTTGAGCACTGCAAAAAGGGGAACCAATGTTACTAGCAATTAGAAGTTAAGAGTAATTACTTTTGAATTATTTATTGTAAAGCAATTGTGTGTCATTTCAAAAGAAATTTCATGTATATAATGCATTGCACCGTAGAGAGGTTAAACATGCAGGGTGATGCAACTTTCATACATTGTGTTTGCCTGGTTTAGTTTCAGCAGCACACTCGGAGAGTGGCACTGAAACTGCAGGTTTCTCACAGTGGCAAGGAAGCAGTGTTATTCAGGTACCTATCCCAGGTGTTATTGGAATATTTTCATGACATGAATGGCATTAGCAGAAGCATGGAAATGGCCTGATTAGTTTGGGAATGGTTAACAGGGAAGGAAAACATCTACAGGACTAATGGAAAAGAAGTTGACGTGGCTTTTGAGAGGGGCAATATTTTTTGAATTGTTCAATGCTGTTAATATTACAGGGATACTGGGAAGGTGGCTCTGTGGTGGAAGATTGATTCTGATCTTATGGAATGGTGGAACAGATTTGAAAGGGACCATGGCCTACTAAGGCTTCTACTTGTGTTCTTATAATTTTAATATGTGATCTTTATTAGGGCTGACTACAGCAAGTTGGTTGGAGAATGCTGGCTACAAAGTGCCAGAGTTGCCAGAAAAGCAGGACATCATCAAACTGCATACAATGCTCTCCTTAATGCAGGAGAATCCAGATTACCTGAGCTTTACGTAGAGAGAGCAAAGTGGTTGTGGTCCAAGGTATGTTTAAAGTTGATGAGCCATCATTTGCAAATTTTATCAACTGCCCCCAGATCCTACCATTTACAAATGCACCAGGGGTGATTTACAGTCACCAATTAACCTACCAACATGCCCATTTTTGTGGGTGGGAGGAAGCAAGAGCACCCAGAGGAAGCTCACATGATCATAGGGGGAACATGCAAAATCGACACAGATGTCACCAGAGGTCAGGATTGAACTGGGCTGCCCATCCATCTATCTCGTACTGCCTTTTTTAAAGCTGTCTTCTTTGTGTATAACAATCGTATATTAAAGAAGTGACAGATGCAGCAATCTTCAAAAACAGAAATCACTGCTGTTATGAGTCCCACTGTTATTAATGAGACACCTAATTCAAAATAAACCAGTATATATGCATGATCATCCAAATCCATATTATTATGGCATCTTTGACTGGTACTATTGGTTGCTGGTACTAATGGTTACCTTTTCATTTGATAGGTATTTGCTTGACATTACAGCTCACAAAGAGAGGTTTAATATCAATGTCAGATGTAGAACGAAGCCCTGAGTCTGTGGTAAAAGGACAGTATGTTTATACAAATCGTTAGTGTAGAAAAGCTGTTTAGGTCAATGTTGAATACATTAATTTACTTTGATTATAATCACTTAATCCTGCATCACCAGATTATTTTACTTTTGCTTTCAGGGGGATGTTCATCAAGCCTTAATAGTTCTTCAGAAAGGTGTCGAGTTGTGTTTTGGAGAAAAAGAAACAGAATTAAGTGACGAAAAAAGCTGTTTAATAAAGGGACAAGCTATGTTGTTGGTTGGACGTTTCATGGAAGAGACAGCTAATTTTGAAAGCAATGCAGTTATGAAAAAGTATAAGGTAATCTGAAATGCATCTGTGGTTATATTTATATTATGAGTTAAGTGATGATTTAAAAGGGGTTTGCTTTGTACCCACTGCTTGGTTTGTAGAGCAAATTTGGAGTCTGGTTCTCACCTGACCCAGGAATGAAGCAGAATGAAACTAAGTAAAGGAAGCAATGGCATTCCACTCTATTGTGGATTAAATTACCCCTGCCCTGCACTTTAATTTTATTACTATTGTAAACTAATTGCAGTTTGAATCATTGCAATTTTTTAGAATGCTAATAGGGAGAACCATCCCTCTGATATCTATCATAATTGTACCACATATTGTTCTGCACATAGCACAATTCTAATCTCTGCTCAACTGTTAGGGGAGATTGTCTGCTCATAAGAAAGATTAAAAAGAAATGAGAAACCGTGAGGCATTCTTGCACAGCATCTTGGATCAAGAAATAGATAGGTTTGAACCTTGCCCAGGGACATGATGTGAGACAAATTGCGGAATTTAATATTGTGGAGGAACATTTTGAGATAACAAGACCAATGTGCTGGAAAGATTTGAGAAACAAAGGACTGCAGATGCTGGAATCTAGATGAAAAACACGATGCTGGAGGAACTCAGCAGGCCAGGCAGCATCCGTGGAGAAAAGCAGGTGGTCAACATCTCGGGTCAGGACCCCTCCTCAGGACTGAAGATAGGAAAAGGGGAAGCCCAATATATAGGGAAAAACTGAGCAGTGATAGGTGGACAAAAGAGGGGAGGTGGGATGGGCACAGGGTGGTGATAGGTAGATGCAGGTAAGAGATAGTAATAGGCAGGTGCAGGGGAGGAAGGGAAGAGCAGATCCACTGGGGGATGGGTCAAAGCTAAGAAGAGAGGGAAAAGAAGAGGCAAGGATAGGGAAGAAGAGAAGAAGCATGGTGGGGGGCGGGAGCGGCAGTGCTCTGTGGGAAAGTGGGGTGGGGATTACCTAAAGTGGGAGAATTCAATATTCTTGCCATTAGGCTGCAAGGTTCCAAGGCTGAAAATGAGGTGCTGTTCCTCCTGTTTGCGCTTGGAATTCTCCTGGCAGTGGAGGAGGCCGAGGACTGACATATCAGTGATAGTGTGGGAGGGGGAGTTGAAGTGACTGGCAACGGGGAGATGCAGGTTGCGGTTATGGACAGAGCACAGGTGGAGGAACAGCACCTCATTTTCCGTCTTGGAAACTTGCAGCCTAATGGCATGAATATTGAATTCTCCCACTTCAGGTAATTTCCACCACCCCGGATCCCACCGCCCCCCCCACCCCCCCCCCAACCATGCTTCTTCTTCCCTTTCCTAGCCTCTTTTTTTGTGTCTCTCTTCTTACCTTTTACCCATCCCCCAGTAGATCTGCTCTCCCCTCCTCCCCTGCACCTGCCTATCGCTATCTCTTACCTGCATTTAACTATCACCACTCTGTGCCCACCCCTGCCCTCCCCCCTTTTGTCCACCTTTCACTGCTCTGCTTTTCCCTCCTATATATTGGGCTTCCCCTTTACCTATCTTCAGCCTGAGGAGGGGTCCTGACCAGAAACGTTGACCACCTGCTTTTCTCCACAGATGCTGCCTAGCCTGCTGAGTTCCTCCAGCATCATCGTGTTTTCCTGCTTTAAAGATTTAATCTAGATTATTTAATTGACTCAGTATCTGGGTGCAGGTTTTGCTCTGTTGCTTTTTACTTGATTATTTTACTGCTATTTCCTTCAATTTCTAAAATTTCCAATCTTTGCAGGAAGTGACCAATTTATTACCAGACTGGGAAGATGGGCACTTCTATTTGGCAAAATATTATGACAAATTAATGCCAATGGTAACGGATAACAAGATAGAAAAGCAAGGAGATTTAATTCGCTATATAGTCCTTCATTTTGGCACGTAAGTTGCTGGCTCAAGTGAAGCTTATGTTCTTTAAAAACTAATTGTGAATATCGATTACGTGAATTTGTTTTTATTTGCTAATATAAGAGAGTGTAATGTCTGCTGGAAATTGAGCAATTTTTATTTGTTACTGTACATTAAGGGCAAGTCCATGATCTGAAACATGTTTTATAACCAGATGCTCCCTAGTTTTCTAAGGGTTTATTTCAAGAGTGCTTCCATATTATTTAATTCAGATTATAGTTAATTATAATACTAAAACTAAACTCATGCACATTACATTGAAATTTTATATGTCGTGTGGTGATTTCTATCTCTGAAAACCACATAAGTTACATGAAGTCAAATATGTTTTTACTTAATTTGAACTTGAATATCAATGTACGTGCAACCTGGCCACTTCCAGGTTTAACTGGGAGGAGAAGCCAACCCATTTCAAGGAGACGTGTTGGTAGTTCAAGTATGTTAAATAGATTTACTGAAAGTTTCATGGCGGCCAGTGGATTTTCCAAGTCTGAAAGCAAAGAATTCGGACTTTTAACTTCACCAATGATCGGGACTTTCTTTGTTCCATAATATGATCATCCTTGCTTTGCATCTTCAATTAACTTTTAAGAGTTTGGCTAGTGTTTATCAGTGCAGAATCAAAAGCAGCATATTTTATCTATGAATACTATTTTGTGAGGAAATACAGCAATCATTTTGTGTACAGCAAGATCCCTTATCAGTCATGATTATGAATCTGTTTTGATGAGTTGAGGAATGAATGTTGGTGTGGACACTGTGGTAAGCTACTCTCTTCTTCAAGCAGAAATCCTGCCAAAGGATCATTATGTTCATCTGAGAGGGCAAATAGAACCTTGTGTTGAGCACATCCTCATTTGTACATTAGTGCTGCAGGGAACTTGTATTTATTAACATTTGACTTGCAAATGATGGTACCTACAACTGAACTAAGCAGACAATTTAAAATAGTTCTCAGTCCCTGTTCACAAAGTCAGGTGTTTCTCAACTGAATCTCATGAATGCAGCAAAATGACTGTCTAAACCATCAATTATCTTTTTTTATGATTTTCTTCAACGCTGCACATTAACTGATCTCAATACCTAGCTTGGTAAGAGTAAAAAAAATGTTGGAAGTGGAAGTAATGTAATGTTATAAGAAATAATCAAGCCAATATTACTGTATATTTATAACACAGTATATTTCCAAATATTAACTGACAGGTCTCTGCGGTTTGGAAATCAATTCATCTACCAATCCATGCCTAGAATGTTATCGTTATGGCTTGACTATGGAGCAAAAGCCTACGAATTGGAAAAGGGTAAGAACACTTCAGTTTACTTCAGTAAATATCTGTTGTGGTTCATTTTGATGTACGTTGCCCTTCAGTCAAAAATTTGCAACTTCACTCCCATTCCAAAAACTTGAAGAGAAGAATCCAGCTTTACCCTCGAAGTATTGAAATTGGATGTGCTGTCTTCTTGGATTCCAAAATCCCATCTGCTTGTAGAAAATCTCCCCCAACCCCCCGCCCCTTTCATGACATTATTTTGAAGAGGGCAGTTACGCATGGGACTTGGCCAATAATTATTGCACTATCAACCTTACAAACCAGAATGTCTGCTCTTTGTTACATTAATGATGGCGATCATTAATGATCTCAGATGGCAATGAGGATTCGTACAGGAGTGAGATAGATCGGCTGGTTGAGTGGTGTCGCAACAACAACCTCGCATTCACCATCAGCAAGACCAAGGAATTGACTGTGGACTTCAGGAAGGGGAAGTCGGGAGAACACACAGCAGTCTTCATTGAGGGGTCTGCGGTGGAAAGGGTGAGCAGCTTCAAGTTCCTGGGCGTGAACATCTCAGAGGATCTATCTTGGGCCCAACACATTGATACAGTCAGGAAGAAGATATGCCAGTGACTCTACTTCATTAGTAGTTTGAGGAGATTTGGTCTGTCACCAAACACTCTTGCAAATTTCTACAGATGTACAGTGGAGAGCATTCTGACTGGTTGCGTCACTGCCTGTTGTGGAGGCTCCAATATGCAAGATCGAAAGAGGCTGTAGAGTGTTGTAGACTCGGCCAGCTCCATCATGGGCACAACCCTCACCACCATTGAGGACATCTTCAAGAGGCGGTGCCTCAAGAAGGTGGCATCCATCATTAAGGATACTCACTACCTGGGACTTGCCCTCTTCACATTACTACTATCAGGGAGGAAGTACAGGTGTCTGAAGACCCACACTCAACGTTTCATAGAAACATAGAAAACCTGCAGCACGATTCAGGCCCTTTGGCCCACAAAGCTGTGCCGAACATGTCCCTACCTTAAAAATTACTGGGCTTACCTATAGCCCTCTAGTTTTCTCAGCTCCATGTACTTATCCAAAAGTCTCTTAAAAGACCCTATCATATCTGCTTCCACCACCGTTGCTGGTAGCCCATTCCATGCACTCACCACTCTCTGAGTAAAAAAAATTACCCCAACATCTCCTCTATACCGACTCCCCAGCACGTTAAACCTATGTCCTCTTGTGGCCACCATTTCAGTCCTGGGGAAACCTGGGAACAAATTCTTCCCCTCCACCATCAGATTTCTGAATGGTTCATGAACACTACCTCGTTATTCCTCTTTCGCACTATTTATTTAGTTTTGTAACTTAAAGACCTGAAAATTATTCTATGTCTTGCACTGTACTGCTGCCGCAAAACAACAAACTTCACGACATATGTCAGTGATAATAAACCTGGTTCTGATGATTTTGGTGTCTTAAATGAAAACTGATTACTAGATTATCTATATTACCACTATGATTACATTTCAAAATTGCTTCACTATGCTTTGGGATGTCTTGAGGTCTTGATGTTATATAAATGCAAACCTTTTAACATTTGCTTTAACTGGGAAGAAAACTAAGTGTTTAATTAACATTTTGAACAAGTTGAACAAATATATTAACTCTTTTCTACACAGCATCTGGACGCACTGCTGATCGCATTGCCATGAGAGCAGAACTTGAGAAAATTAACAAAGTGATAGAGGATCACACTAACTACTTAGCTCCTTACCAATTCCTGACAGCATTTTCACAGCTGATTTCACGAATATGCCATTTCCATGATGATGTGTTTGCTCGACTGAAAGGCATTATTGTCAAGGTTTTCTTGGCCTATCCCCAGCAGGCTATGTGGATGATGACAGCTGTGTGCAAGGTAATTAAGTGATACCAATGTAGTAATTCAGTGCATAACATTTAACTGATTATCTCTGTTCGTAATCATAGATTGGTGTGATTGAAACACAATTAAACTTCAATAATCTGCTATCTGATTCTTTGGAAATCCCGATTGTTTGGCAGATGATTCACCGGGGCATTGTTTGCTGCATTCCTTTTAAGTACATGAAGGTCCTGTTTCCCATGCTCTCTTAAAACTTATTGAGTTTACTGGAAAATTTATTATCCTACTTTACAACATTGATTAAAAAAAGTGTTGGGATATTATATTAGGAGTAATATTGAATAGTCCAGAAAATCTGCCAGTCCAGCACCAACAAAGTCATGGGGATGCTGGATTATCAGATTTGCATTGTAATTGCACATAGGAATTTAAAGGGAAGCTGGATACGTACATATCAGAGAATGGTAGTATAGAGGCTATGTTATTGGATTAGACATGTAAAGACATTTTGAATGTCCATCACACCTGTGAACATTAAATCCAATTAATTAAATAAAGCAGGAATAAAAGGGTAGTATCGCAAAGGATTCCACACGGTTGTTGGATTTTGATTAAAAAACCTTTCTGGTTCACTAATATTGTTGAAGGAAATCTGCAGTACTTAACTGAACTGGCTTGTATGTCACAGAAGATTCACAATAATGTGTTTGATTCCATTCTGCTGTCTGAAATGGGTGAGCAAGCCATTCAGTTAATTAGGGACCTTGCCAGTGACTGCTATATACCACAAAAACCTAAAAGGAATAGTGTGGGATGAAAGAAAAAAAGTATTTATTGACTAGGTACAATGAAATAGCAGAGGCATTTGTTAGGTTGACAGGTTTGTTTATCTGCAGTTAAGATCTAAGTAATGGCTTAATGGAAACCGAGTTTTTCTCTGTCCTAACTTCTAAATGAAATATGACAAAATAACATTGCATTGTTATTATTAACATACAAACTTCCTGCTTTTCCAAAGAAAAAGAAATAATCAATCTGACCAGTAAATTTCATCTTGGTACTAAATATTAATGGAAATTTTTATCAAAATTTAGCAACTCCTGATATTGTGGGTATATTTAGATTGAATGCTACGTTTCTAATCATTCAGCAAACAGGCTGGACTTTCTGTAACAAAATGTAAAATTATTTGTTGGTTTGCTTTTCTTCATGAATTAAATATTGCATGAAAAGTATAAGATTCATTTTCTTTTGCAGTCATCTTATGCGACACGAGTTAATAGGTGTAAGGAAATCCTTCAGAAGGCCATTAATGATGAGAGTCGCTTAGGCAAGTTTGTAGGAGATGCCACTCGTCTCACTGAGAAGTTGCTGGAACTGTGCAACAAAACGGTACATGGCTTCATTTTTAGTGAAATTCATGTATACATTTCCCTATCCGATTGTTAAGATTGTCCAATAATCCTAATATGTAAATAGTCACATTCTTAAAATTGTGAGTGAGGATGCCCTTAGTGTGCTTATTAAACCAAGATCTGTATGGGATAACATTTCAAACCATGTTTCTCCTTCTATCCTCGATCCTTGCACACCCAATTCCAAAATATTTGCATAGTTTTTGAGTTAACTATTATGGTCACTTTTCTTTCCAGGAAATATTTGTGATTGAACGTAGCTTTCTATTTTGACTCTTACTATGCATGAGGGAATACCTCAAATGTAATTAGAAGCTAGTTTTATTTGAAGTAGCTGTACTTTCTGCATATCATTTTGATGAAAATGAGAAACATGGAAAACAAGGAAAAGGTCATTTGGCCCTTCGAGCTGGATTCACCATCAAGTATGATCATGACTGATCTTCTGTGTAAATACCTTATTCCTGCTTTCTTTCTTGTATTTATCCACATGATACTACATTGGCCATATGTTTTCCCACTCACTCCACTTGTCTAAATTACTTTGAAACCTCTGCATCCTCCTCCAGAATTCACAAATTCACAATCCCACCATGTTTCATTTCATTGTCAGTCTGAGAAATATTACACTTGGTTGCCTTATCCAAACCATTGATGTATATTGCAAATAGCTGGAGCTCAAGCACTGATCCCCATAAGTACACCCTGAAAAAGACACTTTTTTCCTAATCTCTATTTCCTGTCTGTCAACTGATTTTCAATCCATTCATTATGTGCTTAAATTTTGCATGTTAACCTTCAATGTGAGACTTTATCAAAGGCCTTCTGAAAATCCAAATACATCACATTCACTGGGTTTTCCTTGTCTATTCTACCAGTTAGATCCACAAAAAATCTGCTGTTGGTTTGTCAAATACTATTTCCCCTTCATAAATCCATGTTGCTTTTGTCTAATCCCATTGATATTTTCTAAATATCTTGTTATCACATTCTTTCATAATAGACAATAGCATTTCCCCCAACTACTGATTGTTAGGCTCATTGATCTATTGTTTTCCTGGTACCTCTCTCTCCCTTTTAATCTTGTGGGGTTACATTGCAACCTCCAATCTGCAGGAGCTGTTCCACCACCTGTAGAATTTTGGAAGATACAACACATCCACTATTTTCTGTGGATGACTCTTTTAGTTATTCTGGGATGCAGATCAAGCCTGAGGGATTAATTGGGTTTCAGTGTCTTCAATTTTTAAGAACATTTTTACTAATACTAGTTTCATTTAATTCTTCCAACTTCATTGGACAATTTGTTTCCCTGTATTTTTTGGAAGTAGTTGGGGCAGGTGCATGAAGGATGGAAAGGAACTTGAATTGTTTAGTCATTATTTAGGATGCTCACAATGCCTGCTGCTGATGTGGATACAAATTTTCTTGATTGAAAGTATTTTTTTAAGTGTTGGCCTGCTTAGGGAAGTATATGATATTTTCATCAAAATTATCCTCTCTCCTATTTCTAAGAATGTTCAAAATATTTAATCAATCAGGAGAATGTAGATAAATGAGAATGGATACTGTAATTATTCTAACTTGCCCATTAAGTTCGTGTTTGTATATTTAAGTAATGAATTTGTTTTGTGGGCATTCTTTCAGAGCTTAGCCAGTTTCTAGTTGAGGTTCTAACTTCCCAAAATTATTGCAGGTAGAGGGACTTCCAGTGGAACAGACCTGTCGATCAGTTTGATGCCAATGCCTTATTGTGATGTGTATTACCGGAGAAAGATTTTGTTTTGTCTGTCCTATGGGCAATTCAGGATTGTACTCTGGCATTTTTGTCCGCATTATTTCAGTTTAGTCCCTCTGAGTTATAGCAATACATTTGTAGCTATAAAATTTGAGTATTTGTGGGAATTTCATACTTCCATGTTTTTAAGATATATTGCACGCTGTGAACTCAAGTTTACAATGGCTTTTTGATTGACATTTTGACATTTCTGTTTGTAGGTGGATGGAAACAACACAACTTTAAGTATGGGTGTTCATTTCAAATCGCTGAAACGACTGGTGGAAGAACCAGCTTTTAGTGAGATCCTCATTCCTTTGCAATCTGTGATGACTCCTACTCTACCATCAACTCCAGGCACCCATGCAACTCATGACCCTTTCCCTGGTCATTGGGCCTACATTGCTGGCTTTGATGACATGGTAAATTGCCAATTATTTTTATATGTTCTTGTTGGTTCTCAAACTGGCTGTCTTTGTTGGTTCAGGATGTTAACTACCTGCTGTGTGAGTGTGACTGTTTTCAACAATTAGTGCAATGCATTACCAAATCCATACCGGAAAACTTATTTTGTCCAAGCCTTCATGTTGTTATTGCACAGTCAGTTGCTTGTGTAGTACTGAAGCAGCAGTTTAAAAATAAGTTTTGCACTCTTGAATATTTCTCCATTTGAAGTATTTTCTAAGGGAACAGTAGCTAAAATAGACAGAACTCATCTATAACTTGTGCTACAAGCTTTCAATAATATTGCTGAGTTGCGTATGACACCAGTTTTGAGTAGTTGTGATTTGACAGCATTAAGCGTACTGCTGGTTTTTCAATATATCATACCAAGACATTTGATGAAATTGTGAAGCTTGTTACTTCTCTTTAACTTATGATTTGGGTAAAAGCAAGCTTTTTGATCGTCTTTCACAAGCAGATTTTTTCTTTTTATATAAGTAAACATCTTTACTAACTGGATATTGGCTTCTATATTTGCTTCTGAAACGTGCTGTTGATTTACATTGTGGTGTATTTTTCAGTTATCTGGTATATTTGGTAATGTATTTTACACTGTTGGCTTCTGACAATTCTTTTTTCCTGTGTTCTCAGAAACCACCTCAATGTTAACTTGATCTCGATTGTCATATTCTTTCACTTAATCATTTCTGTGACGTTGATACAAACCTCGACTGGATTGGGTGTGACATGTCACATGTGTAGTACAGCTAGAATCAATTTTCGTGTAAATGGTCACTTGTATAGCACATTGCAATAATTGCAACTGATCAGACCAAAAATACTGTGATATAGCAAGAATTTTTATTGTAAACATATAAAGAGACTCTGGCTACCATTTCAGTCCTTTGGGATTTTCTTCGAAAGTGTCTTCTGCATCTTTTACATTTGCAAAAGTGAGCTAGTTTTCTTTCAGGATCTGTTATCACTTCTCCGAATTCTTCCAGCTTCTGATTGATTCCCTCATTCCACCACAACCCCCACTACCCCCCCCCCCCACCATCAAATATCTCCCTACCCCAACTGGCTTGCATCAGGAATTAGAATAATTAGCAGTAACTTGATTAAAGTTTGTATGCGAATAAAATTTGTTGCAGTGTACATAATTCAACTTGCATTTATTTTGCATCTTGGACATAGAAAAACATTCCAAGATGATTCAGAAGGTTTAACCACATAAAAATAGATTCCAGACCTTTGAAGAATCCATGTTAAATGATGTGGAAACACTTATAAATCTAATAGGAAATTCAGAAGAAACTTATTTACAGAAAGCACTGAAAGAATATGGAACTTGCTACTGCAAGGAATGTTGAACTAAATAACATTACTGCATTTCAGGGAAAGAAAGTCATAGAAGCTTATGCTGATTGGGTTAAATAAAGAAGGTTGTGAATATTTATTTATGACTGTGCTGTACTTGCCCTGATTGTGTCACCCTTAAAAATCAGCATCTTCACCAAGCCTATGTGATCAAACCTCTACATCATTTTGTTCTTGAAAACTTCAATCAGTTCATCCCTTGGTCTTCTCTTTTCTAAAGAAAAGAGCCTTTCTTTGTTCAACTTTTCTGAAAAAATGGTCATCTCATTTCTGGTATTATTCTTGAGAATCTTTTTTTGTACCTTTTGTGTGCCTCTATTCCCTTTTTTAAAGGCTTTCTGTCCATTTTTATCTGGTCAGACCTTCCTGAAGCAGCTTGGAATGAAATGAAATTGATTGAGAAGAGGCCCGTTTTGATTTTAACTTTGGCAGAAATCTTTTGGACAAATGGCCTACTTCTGTGCTACAAGAGTTGTTTAAATATTAGAAAATGTAAAAGCTGATCAGAGAGTTTTAAATCCATAGCATTTGATGCCAAAGGACTAGGATCATGCCATAACTATGATGGACCAAAATTTTCCATACATCAGTGATTGATGAATAGGGACTCCTTATTGCTTTATGTGATACATAAGATGCAGATTTTTAATACAGCAATCTTGAATCCTGCAATCAGCTGCTTACACCTTCTCATGTTAGGTGGAAATCTTAGCTTCTCTTCAAAAGCCAAAGAAAATCACCCTTAAAGGTTCTGATGGGAAGTCCTACATTATGATGTGTAAACCCAAAGATGACCTCAGGAAGGATTGTCGTCTTATGGAATTTAACTCGCTAATTAATAAGGTATTGTATTTGAAATGTTGAAATGATTATTGGAAAGGTGCATTCAATGTATGTTAAGGAATTCTTGAGCAAAGTGTTAAGAGGATAAATTATTAAGTTAAATAGTGTTTATCAAATCATAGATGTAGTGAATGTCAAAAGTTTGGTAATGTTTTATTGTGGATTATTTCATGTTTATGGAGTAGGATCTGGTCTGTGGTATTAGTGATTTGATTTTATACTGAAATTCTGTGTAAGATGACATATGTCTTTAGATGCAGTGGTCTTTTTAAAAAAAAACTTGCATGTTTCATCAAACCAATGTGCCTTTCCTCATAAAGCTTGCTGTTTTGGACCTCAGTTGGTGTAGGGAATTAGCTGACAGAATGAAATGTTAATTATTTCTGGCCAGAGCTGAACAGTGTAGGTTGCAATGCTAGGTTGATATGTTAGGGTTTTGTTATAATATCCTGATCAGAGTTTTGGTTGGGGAGGATGATGGTCGGAATGGGAGACGCTTAAGATATTTATCATCTTGGATATTTTCAAGAATTTTTAGGTAACTCGTGAATAATTAATTGTGTTCATTATGTGGAAGTGTAAACCCATGCCAGACTAACTTTTTGCATACTCTTCCATTCGTTTTCAAACTGGTGTAATGAATAATAATTTCTCTAAAGTTGGCACTGATAACCTTTAGTTGAACATGTTTCACTAGTTAGGACTTGGCTTCCCAGAAGCATGATTGTAGCTTTTTTAGGAAGGATCATTTCAGAATCATTAATACATGTTTGAAAATCAATGCTTTTCTTCTGAGATTACGAATTTGATTATGTGTTTGAATGGTAATTGACGGAACAATAACTACTTTAAAAGAGAAGTGTAATAAATTTGGATAATCTGACAATTGACAGTGCTTACGAAAAGATGCAGAGTCTCGCAGGCGAGAACTTCACATCAGAACTTATGCAGTCATTCCTCTGAATGAGGAATGTGGTCTGGTTGAGTGGGTTAACAACACTGCTGGCTTAAGACACATACTGAATAAACTGTACAAAGAAAAAGGTAAGGATTTAACATATCACAACCCTATCTTTTGAAGTTCAATGTATATTAATGTCTTCAATATGTTGTAATCATTTCTAATGTGTTGTGGGATGCACTGAAAATACAGTGGGCTAGAAATCTGTTTACACAGATTGGAAAAAATGTGGGAGTGCTGTTGAATTAGGCCAATTTTCATACTGGAGCAATTTTGCGTACTTTTCTGGTTATCTTAGCAAATATTAGGAAATTAGTCTCCACATATTATGTTGGGATTTTCATTCTTTCTAGCACCTTATTCCTGATGTAAATCTCCTCCAAGTGACATAAACAGTAGCAAAGCACACACAATCTACCTGCAATGTGATTGCTAATATTGCTGGTCTGAAAACTATAGTTATTCTTATTTATTTGCAGAACAACCAGGTTTTACTAATCCCATTTACACTGAAGAGATTTTATGTAAAGGGACAATCCTCAAACTGCATTCTTTGTCCTCACTAAGATCTGTGGACTCTGCAACCTCACTTATGCATGTGTTGCCTTGCTAATGAAGCTGAGAGTCAGTTGTTCTCAGCTTCCTTGCCTTGGGATCATTCCAGGCAGCAGGTGCTGATCTTTGTTGAACCTTAAACTTTGCGACTTGCTGCTGCATTAGTGAAGTCACCCAAGCTCCATACTTGAGGATGGAAGATTTCCTCTACTTCTTCTTTAGTCCAAAGGAGCAGTAGGCATTTGCTGCTTTGCAGACTTTTTAAAGTGTAATCATTTGTACAGAACTCTTATTCCGACAGAAACCTCTCTGACAATCTGCATAGAGTATTTGGATGACCTTGAGGGTCTCCCTGGCACCCTAGTACAAGAACATGCCTCCTTCAATTACTGTTCTTCACTGGCTGCTTAAGTCCCTCTGACGCCTTGGGAATAGTTTCCTACACTCTCCCATCACTGCAGCATCATTTTGGCAGGAAGAGTGTTGCTTGTATTGTGATATGTTCCTTTACTTGATGCAAAGATTGCATCTGTTGGGCTATATGCTTAGAACTGCAAGAAAGTGCAACTGACAAAATCAGTTTCAGTGCAGTGTAATAGGTGTAAATCCAACATCACTGTTCGATCAAATTTACAATTAAAGTTCTCATTCTTTATGCTACGTTAACAAACATTTTTAGAGTGACCTGCAATGCTATTTTCATACCCTAAAAATGCTACGGAGCAATTTCTAGGCCAATATTTATTTACATTTTATATATGTTCAAATTAGAATGATCTCCTTATGTTAAACCTGCTGGAATGGTGCACGTTTTATGACAGTGTAAATAGTACAGTTTCAAGGGTGTGAAGGGATAGGGAAATAAACCTGGAAAACTTGGGTAATTTTAAAGGTGACAGATCAAGTTAAGGAAGTTGTAAAATAGGTATTGGATTCTTTGGTTTTATAATGAGGCATAGACTGCCAAAGGAAAGTTGTTATGCTGAACTCAACAAATCATTGGTTAGGCCCCAGTTGGAATATTGTGTCCAATTCTGGGCACCTTTCTATAGAGAACGTAAGAAGCCTAAAATAGTATACAAGAGATGGCATGGTCCCACGTACGTTGGACTTCAATGTTGTGGAGAGATTAGAGGAGCCAGGATATATTCCTTTCTGCATAAGAAGAGATTTGTTAAACTTTTTAAAAATAACGAATGGCTTTGACACAGTAAATGCAGAGAAAAATAGTTCAGTGGCATAGGAATTATTAATCTAAAAACATGGATTGTGAGATGAGAATTCTTTTATGCAGTTTTGTTAAGAATTGGATGGCACTGCCCCCCCCCCCCCCCCCAAAATAGGTGTGAGCAGATTGAGTAATAACTTCCATAAAGTCATTGGATAAATTGTCGAAGGGGAACAGTTTGCACGGCTGTGGGGTAAGATAGGAGAGCAGGATTTGTTGTTCTTTTCAAGAGTTGACACGTTACCAATTATTTTCTACCTCATGCACTGTGTAATGAATTGAGCTGTATGAACGGTATGCAAGACAAGCTTTTCACTGTACCTCAGTACGTGTAACAATAATAAACCCGTTTACCAATTTATTTATTACCATTCCATACTGTGATTGGTGTGAAATTCTGTGTTTAATTTGATTTAATTTTCAACTTGGCTTTTTTATACAGAATACCTAAAACAAAATATCCTTCTAACAAAATTTAATGAAAAAATGTATCTTGTTCCTCATGGGTGTATGCTCCAAAACCTTTTATTTATCAACCTTACTTCCTTTCCTTCCCTATTATCCCATTACATTAGTTTAATTGTAGTTGTTCAGAACAAACTAGTCATGGTTTATTATCCTTTTTTGGTGAGAAATTGAAGAATACAGTTCAGAACAATGTTGGAAAGAGGGAGGATAACTTGCCTTGCATGCAAGCACAAGTAAAATGACCATAGTAATCTTTTTCAGTGACATGTATCAATTCCAAATTGTATGCATAAGTTTAATTTCCTTCAAAACCTAGTAACCTTGATACTTGGAACATGTCTGTGGAATTGAGAGATTTTGAGCAATTCATTACTCTTTCCTCCCACTACCAATCCTGCACCAATCCTGTGGTGTTTCTTTAACTGAGCATTCTCTTCCAGATAGCTTCGTCTATAGTGTTCTGACAGTACTGATAGTGTGGTTGGACCTGTTGACTAAAGGGAGAATGCATGGCCTTTACCAGTTCCCAACCCTGCCCTTGCAGTTCAAAGACTCAGTTCAACAATGCATTCTGCTGAGCTGATAACTGACAAGCAAAGTCGTTTCAAAGTCACTCAGTTGAACTTGTAGAAGTATTAGACCATTAATTGTAAAACAATTGCAGTGACCACATTTGACAATGTTCCCAGTAATTCCCAAACATAAGTTCATAATGCCTGATCAGCTATAACACTAACTTACACTGTTGACTGTTGGATTTTAGATTTCTTCTTACTCCTGGCTTTTGAAGTTATGCATGTTTTTTAAACAGGTGTTTACATGCTTGGAAAAGAACTACGTCAGTGCATGCTACCAAAGCAAGCACCTTTAGAAGAGAAACTATCTGTATTTAAACAGCAGCTTTTGCCACGTCACCCCGCTGTTTTTCATGAATGGTTCCTTGGGACTTTCCCTGATCCAACTTCCTGGTCAGTATTTTTAAGTTTGGTGGTACAATTTGTCCTGACGATCTGCTTTCCCAAATACAGGACTGTAGGGTAATGTTTTCTCCTCATCCATGTTTAGGTGATCCCTTTCTTGAGTTATGTGACACAATTTCCAATGGTTGAATTGGAAAGGGGAACCATTAACATCTATGAAGATTACCAAGATGATTATAATTGTTAGCTTAGTTGTAAAGGTAAACTACAGCAGAGGCAAAGAATAAGACACCAAGTTTGAGTTCATACTTGTGCTTTTGAAAAGGGTTTAAACTAGTTTGCTGGGAAGATGGCAACTTAAGAGGAGAATTAGGAGGGAGATGAACAAAGCTGGAAATATAAATTACTAATGTAATAAACAGAATAAACAGGCAGCAGGGACCACAAGTGGTTATAAATGGGTACGATCTAATTACTAAAACGTGACAGCAGAGTTACCAAAGCGAGAACTAAATATTCCAGAGAATTCAACATTCAGGAAGGGTGTGCAAAAGGGAGAAATGGATGGGGTAACACTGTTAATAAGAGATGACATTATTCTTGTAGTTAAGAAGAATACATAGTGTGATACAGAACTAGAACCAGTTTTAGTGGAGCTAGGTAGCACCGAGAACTGAAAAAAATGGTGGGAGTTGTTTATTGGCCTCCAAATAGTAAGAGTGATGTAGGGTGCAGTAAAGGAGATGGATTACTCAATCAGTATGTTGCAGAACCAATTTGGGAGCAACTGTTTTATTTGTAGCACAGTGTGATGAGAAATTAAAGTAAATATTAAAACTAAGGAAAAGGTTCTTTAACTAACTGGACAAGGCAGTAATTCAGAAATTGGGTGTGACCGAGAAATTGATAACATGAGATCAAGCAGAATATGAGAATCAGTGAGAAACATAAAAACAGGCTGTAAGAGCTTTTGTGGAAAAGTAAAAAGGAGAAGACTAGCAGGGGCAAATGGGGGAGATGGCAGAAATTATAATGGGAGTAAGGAAATGGCTGAGAAATTAAATAAATTCTTTGTGCCTGTGGTCATGGAATAGTACAGAAAAATTCTCCCAGAAGTACTGGAGAACCAAGACTGTGCAAAAGAAGAGGAGAAATTAATATTAATAAAGAAATGGTACTAGACTTGTTAATGAGCCTGAAACCTGATAAAACTCACGGACCTCATGATTTACATCCTAGTGTTTTGAAAGAGGTTTTGATGAATATCATGGATGCTCTGGTTATCACCTTCCAAGATGCTATGGATTCTGGAATGGTTTCAGCAAATTGGAGAATAGTGAATGTATTGTCACTACTTAAGAAAGCAGAGAATGAGAAGATCCCTAACTAATCATCTGTGAGCCTGATGTCAATAGTGGAAAAATGCTGAAATTAATAATAAAAGATATCAAGACAATTGGAAAATAGAATTGAACAAATTCAACATGGATTTATGAAAGGGACATCATCTTTGACTAATCTATTGGAGTTCATTAGGAATGTATCTCGTAGAGAAAATGAGGGGGAACCAATGAATATGATTTAATTGGATTTTCAGAAAGCTTTCAATAAGGTCCCACTTAGGAAGTTGCTGCTGGCATTAGAACAATGGTGGGAGGGAGTGGGGCAGGCAAGTAATATACTAGATGGAGAGTTGGTTACCAGAGAAAACACAGTGTTAGAATAATTGGTTCATTCACAGGTTGGCAAGCTGTGTCTGGTGCAGTGGGTACCACAGGGATAGGTGCTCGAGGCCCAACTATTCACAAAATATATCAACAATTTGGTGGAGGCAATCAAACTCAAAATTTCCAAGTTTGCTGATGAAATAAAACTAAGTGGGAATGTGAATAGTGATGAGGATGCAAAGAGGCTGCAAGAGGACATATTCAAGCTGTGTGAGTTCACAATTATATTGGCAGATGGGGTACAGTGTGGGGGGAAAAAGAACAAGTTCACTAGAAAAAAATAACTGCTTAGCATTTCTAAACTGGTGATAGATTGGAAAGTGTTGATTTTCAAAGGGAACTGCATCTACATAAGTCACTGACCATAAATATGCAGGTGCAACAGGCAATTGGGAAGAAAGATGTTATGTTGGCCTTTATCGCGAGAGGATTTAACACAAGAGTAAAGATATCTTATGACAGTCATGTGTGGGCTTGTTGAGATTACACCTGGAGGACTGTGTACAATTTTGCGCCCCTTACCATGAGAGAAATTTTCTTAGAGAGAGAGAGAGTGCAACAAAACTAGTTCCTGGAACAGTAGGTCTGTTATGTTAGGAGATATTGAGTAGGCAAGGCCTCCGTTAATTAAACTTTGGAAGAATAAGAGGTGACGTCAATGAATGTATAAAATTCTCATAGAGTTTGATCAAAGAGATGCAGGAAGGTTGTTCTTCTGGCTGAGGAGTATAGAACATGAATTCAGTAATGGGTTGGCCATTTAGGACTGAAATGAGAAATTTCTTCATTCTGAGGGTGTTGAATCTTAAAGATTCTCTGCCTTAGAGGGCTGTTCAGTGGGCGGTTGGGTAGGAAGATGGTGTTGAGATGGAAGATCAGCTGTGATCTTGTTCAATGGTGGAGCAGGCTCAAGTGACCAGCCTATTCATGTTTCTATTTCCAATGTTCATAGGAATACTTATTAGTTGCTGTAATTTTTGAGGATGAACTACCCATTAGATAATTTCAGAAATGATTAATATCCATCAAAATGATGATTTATAGAATTAATTCTAACTTAATGCATCTTGCAAATCTACAATAGGTCTCTATGTTTTCTGTTGTGTGTTAGTTTGGAACTTAAGTCTTCCATTTCTTTCCCATTAGGTACAGTAGTAGATCAGCCTATTGTCGGTCTGTTGCTGTGATGTCAATGGTTGGCTACATTCTGGGTCTAGGTGATCGCCATGGAGAAAACATTTTATTTGATTCTTTAACAGGCGAATGTGTTCATGTCGACTTCAACTGTCTTTTCAATAAGGTAATTGATTTTCCAGCATGTACTCTGTTTCATATTTTTATTTTTTAAGTCAATGTAATTAATCTATTTTATATAAACAAGGAGCTGAATAGTTGATCTGTTAATATTTTATATTACCCATTTGAGAAGGTTTTTATTGCAAATTTTTATTTTCAGATGTCACTGGTCAAGTGCCTGACTTCGACATATTTGATTTGTCCTGGTTTCAGCACAATGGCTTTATAGTATATTGAGGCCAAGTTTGCAGTTAAAAGGGCAACATTACAGGATTGCCTTCTCCTTCAGTCAATGCCCTTGAGTGGCATGAGATTTTGAAAATGACATCGTGTTACGAGGCAGTATATTTTTGCATTAGTAATGCCACCAAACTCTGGTAGAATCACAGAAAATTTAAGACACAGGAGGATAATCAGCCAATTGTATCTCTGTTGGTTGAGAAAGAGCTATCTAATCTAATCCCATTTTCCAACACCACGAACGTGGCCCTGCAGGTCACAGCTCTTGAAGTATACTTTCAATAACTGTTTTTCAGACAGTGAGTTCTAGACCACTCTCTGAGTGGAAAAAATATTTCTCATCTCCCGTTTAATCCTTCTTTAAATCTTTGCCCCCTTGTTTCTGCACTCTCTTCCTATTTACTGCATCCAGGACACCCATAATTTTATAAACCTCAGTGAAGCCTCCCCTCAACAAGAATTTTGTGCAATGAAGTTAGAAATGAAGAAAAAATTGGGAACTCACCATGATTCTTTTTTTGTTTGTTCTTTTATCATCTCCCTAAATGTCTCCTCATGTGGTTTGTTATCTAATTTTGCTTTTGTACACTACTGTGGTATGGCTTGGGATGTTCTACTATGATAAAGGTTTTCCATAAATGCAAAATATTGTTTTCTAATAAATGGTTTAAATGCATACAGTGAACTCATAGCTGTGATACTTAGTTCCAAAATATTTAGTGTGTCTTGGTTTAAAGTGAATCACTATCACCTTTTTAAAAGAGGAAACGGTTTATGTCTATACCTATCTCAGGCTGTTATTTTGAACAAGATTGTTTTGTAAACCAGTGTCCTACCATTTTCTGTGATAATTCTTTGTGGAACACCAATTAGCTGCTCACTCAGCTAAATTCCAAAAAGATTTTCATGTATATAATTGCTAATTTTCTAGGAAAGGCATATGATAGCATTTAATCCAAGTTTGTCTTTATCCAAAAAAAAATTGGTGGAAAGAATAAAAGATTGTGCATATTTCAATTAAAAAATATTGTGTTTTTATAGGGGGAAACTTTCGATGTTCCAGAAGTTGTCCCTTTCCGCCTAACCCACAATATGGTCCATGCCATGGGCCCTATGGGAACAGAAGGTTTGTTCCGTCGAGCCTGTGAAGTAACATTGAGATTAATGCGTGATCAGCGAGAACCTTTAATGAGGTGAAATGTCAGATTTTAGATATATCATGATTTGACAGACTTTTGACTACTCAAAAAAAAATTCATGATAAATATATTTTTTGAACTTTTGTTTTGTTGGTCCACTAATTGTTTTAGTGTGTTGAAAACTTTTCTGCATGATCCATTAGTGGAGTGGAGCAAACCAGTCAAAGGAAGTACAAGAGTGCAACCCAATGAAACCGGGGAAGTAATCAATGAAAAGGTCAGTGGAAAAAATACAGGCTTTCTTGCGAAAATTGTAGAACTGTAGATGCTGGAAATTTGTACTTTTTAACAGAAGTAAATGTAAGAAACACTCAGTAGGCTAGTTCTGATGAAGTGGGTTTAATTTAACCTGAAACATGAACCCTATTTCTCTTTCCACAGATGCTGACTAATCTGCTGAGTGTTTTAACACTTTCTGTTCTTATTGCAGTCTTTCTAATGTTGGCTTAAACAAGTACCAAGCTCTTATTAGCAAAATATGTTTAATTAATGAGTACTAAAACCCAGACATGCAGCAAACAGAAAAGAAATTCGAAAAGCCAAAAATAATGAAAAGTCATCGAGCTGAAATGTTCATTCTGTTTTCCTCTCCACAGATGCTGCCTTGCCTGCAGAGTATCCTAGCATTTTTTTTATTTCAGGAAAACAGTTCATTCCTCAAAGGAAAATAAAATGTTGTTCAGAAAAAAATGTTGCTTGAGTTTTCAGTTTTTAAGTATGGTGGAATATTTTTTACAGATTTACTAAGATGAAAGCAGAAACCATCCTCTTTGGATAATTACATTGGACAGAAAAATTCATTAACCCAGTGTTTATATAACTAGATTAGAAATGTAGTGGCCTGAACTAAAAATTGGGTGACAATGGTTCATATCCCACTTCAGCAGGTTGTCAATTTTAAGTTTAGTTAATTTAAATCTTACTTAAGAATCTATCAGCAGTGATGATGATCATGAAACTAGACTGTTTTTTTTAAATAGTTTCTTTAACGACCTTCAGGTAAGGAAATATGTCCTCCTTACATGATCTGGCCTGAGTGACAAGTCCAGTCCTAATGTACCCTTTGAAATGGCTGACAAGTCACTAGGTTTTCTGCACCATCACCACAAAACAAATGCTGTTCTTGCTTTTAACCAGGCTTTAAAAAATAAAATTTTATACCCTCCACACTTCACAGTTAACAGTCAAAATTCAAGTTCCTTTGTTCGTTAGTTTATTTGAGTATATGCAAATAAGTCACCCATGTAGAGAGCTCCAAGAAGACATAAAATCACAACTCACGATGAACCATTATAAAATGTTAGTGTAGTCACAGATGGAATATTATTTCCAATTCTGCAAAGATTTTAAAAAAAGGCTTTAAAGAGGGTGTGTAAGAGATTTACTGAAGTTATTCCAGGGATGAGGAGTTTTAGTACCTGTTATTGTGCTGTTTGGAATAAAGCAGTTTGTGAGGAGGTCTGAAGGAGTTATTTAAAATCATGAAGGGGGACAAGAGCTAGGGTACATAAAATGTATGTTATTTGCAAAAGAAAAGTGACATGAGGAATACTTTGCTCACACAATGAGTGGGTACGGGCTGGAATGCACTGCCAGGAGTAACATTAAAGGGAGATTCAATTGTAACATTCAAAATGGACTTGAAGAAGAATCTGAAAACAAAGAACTTGCAGGCCAAAGGAAGATGTGTGGTTGTGGGAACAGTGGGATTGCACTGATAGAGCCTGTAGAAATTTGATGGGCCAAATGGTTGAATCCTGTGCTGTAATCATTCTGTGATTCTGAAATTAAACTGCTGACATTGTCTTTCAGGCCAAGACCCATGTACAAGACATCGAAAAGAGGCTACATGGTGTGATTAAAACAAGAAATAAAGTGAAGGGGTTGCCTTTATCCATTGAAGGTCACGTCCACTACCTTATTCAAGAAGCAACAAATGAGAAACTTCTGTGCCAGATGTACCTGGGTTGGGCTCCATACATGTGAAAACATTGATTGTTTTTGAAAGTTTATTTCAGTCAAAGAAAAACATATTCCAATCAAAGAGACTATATCAAGAAGAGGAAAAGGAGCTGTAATTTTGCCACAACCGAAAACAGGATAAAGAGTAAACGTGGAACTTCATTTCAGATCAAGTGCACTGAAGAACTTGCAAAAGCAAATGTTGAGATTAAATTATCTTACAAAGGCTTTAAAGCTATGTCAGTTGAGGAGGGAGGATTTAACAAAGAAGAATTTGGATTACAGAAATCTGACGCAAGAATATGGAAATTAAGACTGTTGGTTTCCAAAATATGACTTGAGATGCCTTTGCATAAAACACAAACAAGTTGAAAATGTTGGCAATCTCACAAATGACACAGCAAAAATGAAAGAAATTCCTTGTGATCTGTAGAAGACCAAAGAACTTTACTTATCTCTGACATTATGGCTCACTGTACGTTATCAACTGGTACCATATTGATGAATTTGTATTATACATTGAATTAATGATTTTGGGAATAAAATACTTAAGTTAGTAGCCAGATAATTTATTGGGGTCAATATGATTTTGCCTGTTAAGCTAACATTAATTTGCTTGTTTAAGATTGAACAGAATGTATTTTCATAACTGTTAAAGTTGTGTGGAATTCTGAGGTGCAGGGTGGTCTCATTTCAACCATACAACCTTATCTGATCCTGTACATGAGTGGAGAGCAAGTAAAATCCAACCTCCACACAAATTTGTGAAAAACCATTCCTTGGAGTTAATAGATTGTGGTTGATGAATAAAGTTTGGCAAATTGAGATAATCTGTTATTTTGAGTCTCATTGGCTTTCTGAGCCTTGTCAGATTTTCTTAAAAAAAACAGTAGAGACTCTCGTCAAGAGCCTTGACATTACCACAGCTATTTTCATCTTCTAAACAATCAATATAGTTTTTTATTGTATTGCTAGCTCATTCATTTAATTAGTCTGTAAATGTGTATTACATTGGTAACTACTTAAACCTGATTCCTGTATCCCTGAGCACAGTTTGTAGCTTTTTTGTTTTGTTTTTAGATTGGAAAAAATAGATGTGAAGAAAATGGAAGTTGCAAATAGGCAACTTGTGCATGTTTTTACATGCTATTATGACATAATGATGGAATTGTTGCAGTAGGCTGTCCTTATGGGAAAAACTTCCTTGAAAGGAAATGGCAGATTTAGTTTGGGAAGCTTGATTGAAATTTTTAAGGGAGTTGTAGAATGATTTAAATTCCCACTAAAGATGCCAACTAACCTACTGAATACTTTAAGAATTTCATGTTTAGTTTTCACCGTAGCAGCATCTGTGCTGTTTTGCCTTTTGGATGCAGAAACATTTGCTTATAGCTGATTTTGATAAAGATGGATACTGATCTGCAATGATGTTAGTCTCTTCCTATCATTCAAATTCTGTACGTATCTTAAAATGGGAAAATTATTCCTTTTACCAAATATGCAGGTTAAAATTAGTCTTTGGCTATGATAAATAGTTCATTATAGTTCAATAGTTCAATTTGGGCCAGAGAGAGTTGTTTAGTGTTATTAACAGAGAGACCTAGGGGTACAAATACATCGTTCCCTGAAAGTGGTGAAGCAGGTAGACAGATTGGTGAAGAAGACATATGGAATGCTTGTCTTCATTTGCTAAGGCATTGAATATAGGAATTGGGATATCATGATACAGTTGTGTAAATCATTGTTTAGGCTGCACTTGGAGTATTGTGTACAGTTCTGGTTGTCAGGTTATAGCAAGGATGTGATTAAACTAGAGAGAGTACAGATATGATTCACAGGAATATTGCCTGGACTGGAGGACTTGAGATATGAGGAATATTGGATAGGCAGGGATTCTTTTCCCTGGAGACTAAGGGGTGACCTTTTAGGTGGTTATAAAATTATGAAGAACATAAATTGGGTCGATGGTAACAGTCTTCTCCCTTGGGTAGGGTTATCTAAAACTAGAAGGCATAGGTTTAAGGTGACAGGGGAAAGATTTAAAAGGGAAAAGGGCAAAGTTTTCACACAGGGTGCTGGGTATATGGAATGAGCTGTGAGAGGAGGTGGTAGAGGCAATTACAATTACAATGTTTAGAAGACATTCGGACAGGTACATAGATAGGAACTGTTTTGAGGAATATAGGCCAAATGCAGGCAAATGGGATTAGTGTAGATCAGCATCTTGGTCGACATGAATGAGTTGGGCTGAAAGACCAGTTTCTGTGTTGCATAACTCTGTGAATCTGTACTCTGTTTTTAAGGGTGGTGATTTTAATTAATGGATGAAGTTGGGGTGTAGATTGCAAATGATGACACCACCAACCTTTTTTCATCATGTATAAGTTGATATAAAATCATATTTGCATGTCATAAGCAAACACCTAATCTTCAGTCCTGAAAGAGAAAGTTCACTAAAGCTTTCTACTCGAAAGGAAAGTTTTAACAGTAAGTACCAAGGATTCTGATCAAATTACTAACTTGTTTTTTTTTCCCAGTTAATTACATTTGGCTTTAATTTGCTTTAATTCCTCCTTCATCTCCTGGGAAAGTGAATTAGGTATTTAATTTTCAAACATATGATGATGTATCTTGTGGCACAGTAATGCAGTTGGTTGAGCTGCTGCCTCATCATTCCAGTGATTCGGGTTCAATCTTGACCTCCAGTGTTGTCTATGTGGAGTTTGCACGTTCTCCCTTGACTGTGTGCACTTCCGCTGTGCTTTGATTTCCTCCTACAGTCTAAAGACATGCAGGTTGGTAGTTTAGTTGGCCATTGTAAATTGCCCCAAATGTGTGGTTGCACCTGGGGGAGCTAATGGGAATATGGGAATAATAAAATGGGACTTGTGGTTGATGGTCAGTACTGATTCAGTGAGCTGAAGAGCCTGTTTCCATGCTGTATAATTCTTACAGAAAAATTCAGAGATATTAGGATGGATGACCAAAAGACAATACTTCATTATCTGTAGGAGCATGATAAATTAAAAGTTGATACAAAAAAATGGCCACGTGGTTGATAGGAGGAAAACTTGATTGATAGGAGTGCAGGAATGTTTAGTTGGTTGGGCAGAGAAGTACTAACTGGAATGTAATCTGAAGAGTCAAGTGATGAGTTTGGGGAGATGTGACAAGGCAAGGGAAGGCACAATAAATGGGAGGTGCAGAAGGTGCTTCAAATCGTTCTCCAGTAGGACGGTCGATAAAGTTCTCAAGGAATATGAGATGATTTTCTTCATTTGCTGAGCCATAGAATATCAGAGCAAGTGAATTGTACACAATGGTATTTAACGAGTATTGCATAGAGTTCTGGTCACATCACAGGAAATATGTGATTACACTGGTGCTGACAGGAAATTTACCAGCACCAAAAAGAGAAATAAAAACTGCAGATGCTAAAAATCTGAAATAAAAACAAACTGCTGGAAATGCAGGTCAGCCAGTGTCAGTGGAAAAAGTAAAATAGGTGGTCTCTGTCCTGATTGCAGGATTTCAACCTGAAACTTTGGTTTACAACTTTTGCCTCCACAGATGCTGTTTGACTTGCTGAATTCTTCCAGCACTCTTTTGTTCTAAGAGTATTCCCTCAATCACCCTTCCATCATTTCTATATTTATTTCAGATTCACGGGTGGCAGGAGGGGAAAACTTCATGGATGAGGAAAAATTGGAGAGATTGGCATTGTTTTCTTGGGAACGAAGGAGACTGAGAGCAGATAAAAGGGGTCAAATGGCTGGCTCCTACTTCGATTTCTCCCACTGTTATGATTTAATTGAGGTATGTGAGTGGCAAATGTTGAGCAAATAATAAAGACCCATTTCCCATTACAGAAAGGTTGGAAAAAAAAGGCAGCTGGCAGAGATTCAAAGTAACTGGTAGAAGAATTAGAGGGGAGATGAGGAAACATTTTGTTCATCCAGAGGGTTTTTCATGTGTTTACTGCAATGAGAGGATGCCTGTCTGGATTCATCACGGCTTGGTACGGCAACTGCTCTCCCCAGGACCGCAAGAAACCGCAGAGAGTTGTGGACATAGCACAGTGCATCACGGAAACCAGCCTCCCCTCCACGGATTCTGTCTATACCTCTCGCTGCCTTGGTGAAGCAGCCGGTATAATCAAAGACCCCACCCACCCCGATCATATTCTCTTCCCTCCTCTTCCAGCAGGCAGAAGATACAGGAGTCTGAAGGCACGTACCACCAGGCTTAAGGACAGCTTCTATCCCACTGTGATAAGACGATTGAAAGGTTCCCTGATACCATGAGATGGACTCTGACCTCACGATCTACCTTGTTGTGACCTTGCACCTTATTGCACTGCACTTTTGCTGTAGCTGTGACACTTTACTCTGTACTGTTATTGTTTTTACCTGTACTACATCAATGCACTCTGTACTAAATCAATGTAACTGCACTATGTAATGAATTGATCTCTACGATCCGTATGCAAGACAAGTTTTTCACCGTAGCTTAGTACAAATGACAATAATAAACCAATACCAATACAAGAAGAACCCTTCAGCACATTACTAGCAATGATTGGATGTGCACATGAAGAGCAACGACCCACAGGAATGCAGATATAATTTTATGGGATAAGGATGGGTCGCTCTTTACAGACACAGTGGTCCGGAGGGCTTCCTTCCCTGTCATTAATCTTTCAAAAGTTCCATGAAATGCTTTGGGATATTCTAAAGAGGAAGGGCGAAACGCTATAAAAATGCAAACCTGTCCAGAGACGGGAATGCTGTTGTCCGAGCCCCAGGTTACCCTTCAAGGTGGAATAAAATGTACCCCCAAGGAAGTGTTAAATAAAGAGGAGTTGCAGCCGCTGGTTTCGTGCCGGGCGGCAGTGGCCTAGCCATGGCTGTTTGTTGCTGCGGGTTACGTCACGGGGCCGGGCCGGCGGAGCTGGAGCCGGGAGGCGGCGCTTGCCCAGTACCGGCTCACGGCCCGCTCCCCAGCTTCTTCCCTCTCTCCGCGCCCACCCGCCCTCCGCTTCTCTGCTCTCGTGTGCCGCCGCCATGGGTGTCCCCAAGTTTTACCGCTGGATCAGCGAGCGCTACCCGTGCCTGAGCCAAGTGGTGAAGGAGCATCAGGTAAGAGAGCGCGTCCGAGGCCCGGGCGAGGCGCCTTTCCCGTGCTTTCGTTAGGCCGCTACCCGGACCGAGCCCCAGGCCTGTAGCCTCCCCCGACCCTGGCTTCTCTTCTCTCCCCGGCCTTCAGCTCCATTTACGGTTTGCAACGTCGAAAGGAGTTGGAGCCTTGCGTTGAAAAGGGGCCTTTGATAATCGTAACAGCTTGAGCTGCTCCCGCTTGCTGCACTTCATTCAAAAGTAAACACATTCAGTATCAGAGAATAAACGAAACTGCATTATTACTGCTCAAATATTTAGTGTTTGAGGCGGCCATCAACAGTGTTACGTTAATGATACTGCTTTTTAATCCTTCAGTATTTTAACTTTGCATTCGTAACTGAATGCTTCATATTTTCCCCCATTCTCTCTGTGTTGCTCCTAGTAGTTGTAACATCCTCCTGGCAACACACTGTTTAAGAATTCTAATACAGCACTGCAAATATCAATCTCTGTGTTTCTGTGATGTTCTCTAATTCTTCACTGCCACTTTTCTCTACATGTGGCGTTTTTTTCTCCCCCACTTTGTCCGAATTTGTTAACAAGTAACCCAAGTTGCATGTTACTGTTTGCTAACGTTTGTAGTTATATTCGAATCGATCAAAGTGTCATGATCAGAGTCATTTGCGTACTGACTACATAACATATGACTTGGACTTTGAAGAGGAAATAAGAACATTTTTATATAACGCAAGAAAACGAACTGATGCTTTGTGATGTAATTTTGTCATTGTGACTTCATGTTTTTCTTGATTTCATTCTACTTGTGTATAAGTTTGTGATTGTTTGGCCAGGTCCATTGGTCAAATTTTATTTGTTGGACACAGTAATTGATGATGTGAGGAGCCTTGCCTTGTTTCTAAACCCCTCTTTCCCCCCTTCATTGTTTTTCAAGGGACAATGTTGCCATGGCGGGGTGGGGAAGGGACACGTTCCCATTTCAGGCATGTTTTTCCCAAATTGGCCACCGTTTACTATTTCATCTTCCAGGTTTTAATTGACAAGCTATAAGAAAAAAGACATCTTGTATAAGCTTGAAGAACTCTTCTTATAAAGTTGATTTGAAACAACAGTGCATTTTCATGATGTCAGATCTGATGCAAGATGGTGAAATCCTCAGAGGCATGCTCCACTTCACATATTTCTGTAACCGATAGAGGAATGCATCTGCAATTCCATTAATTCTAAAATGTATTAGAATGAATTTGTAATACATTCTAATCAATCTTGTTGGGGCATTGCCCACTTTACCCATAAACTCTATAGTTTCTCAGGAAAGAAGCTGTCTTGTGTCCTGTGGAAACAGGGAATCACTTTTTCATTGTTATGAGAATGGCAAAGGATCCCCCTAACAGATGAGGGTTTGAAACTGGAATTACAGTATTCAAAACACAACACAGTATAAGGTGTCTACAGTTTGGGCCCATTCTTTCTCTCATCGGTTCCTATTTCAAAAGTTATGATTTATGGCTCCCTTATCAAATGCCAAGTCTCCCTAAACCTTTCAAGTATTTGCAAATTATCCTGTCCGCAATAAAAGCTGGCTGTCAAAGAAGTGAAATTATTCTGGAGGAGTCACTGAATTATCTATCCAGAAATGAATTAACTTGAGAGTAAATTTTGTCTTTGTTTTGTTTTAAATTGCCTCCAATCATATCGTCCCTAAATTTGAGAGTGCTTCCCATTTGAAGTAAAGGTGTCCCCCATGGTATGGCATTTCGGATAATGAAAATTCCTCCTTAATTCACATATCACTACCAAATAATCTGGGGTATGGAATTAAAATCGGGTCTTATGAAATTAATGTTTAAAAAAAAAGTAGCTAAGTACAAAATTATTTTTTTCAACTCGCATTTCTTGACGGATGTGCAGATGACTTGGCTTTGCGTTACAAAAAATTGCACTATGGACCGTTTTGTTAGACCACAACCCCACCATAATTGGTGTGGGTGGTCTCGCCTGTACTCATTTGTCAAGAATGTTTTAGTACAAACAGCATAATTTTTTACTGTAACTTTTGTCAGTTGAAGCACAAGAACTTCTTTAAATGGTTTTATTTTACACTCTTTACATTGATTTTGATTTTTTTTTAAAAAATGAGTATATCATTCTCTTCTGACAAATCTGATCCAAGACTGACATTTTATGCCCAAGGGAAGATACTCAAATTTTGGGGGAGAGATTAAGTATGACATTGTGGATACCTTGATTCATTTTGGAGGAACAAATACCCTGCATTCACATAAAGTTCACTTGTATTACGTGATTAAGGCTGTAGCTTGGATGACCTTAAAAGAATTGCAGCTGAGTTGTGGACAAGGTAGACATAATTGCAGAAAAGTAACATTTTCTTTCTATTAATTGTGAGAATTTGAACAAGTCTGCTGCATGAACAAGTAGGTCTGGGAGTGGACTGGGAGCAGGAGTGCTGTTGACCTTGCAAGACCCAGGGATGATGGGTTGATCTCTCTGGCACTTTGTGATAGAAGCATAAAGCCACAGGATTTTCAATTTGCAATTCAAGGTGCATACTCCTCATAAGAACATAAGAAATAGGAGCAGGAGTAGGCCATCTGGCCCATTGAGCCTGCTCTGCCGTTCAATAAGATCATGGCTGATCTGTCCGTGGACTCTGATCCGCCTACCTGCCTTTTCCCCATAACCCTTAATTCCCCTACAATGCAAAATGATTGTAATACATCTCATGGAACTTCCCAGGAGCTTAATTTGAAAATAATAGTCGCTGAGCCAAGGAAGGAGATAATTGAATAGATTAGTTACCAGTTGTCTTAAGGTATTCATAAAAGAGACGGAGAGGTGAGAAGCCAAGGGGCTAAGGGAGGTAATGTAAGTCCTAGACACTTGAAGCCAGTGCTTCGATGGTGCAGTTAAGGATAGCTGAATGGCAACAGCTGAGGGAACTTGGAATTCAGAGGTTTGTAGAATATGAGGAGGGTACAGGTATAAGGCCATGGAGAGATTTAAATGCCTTTTTGTACTTATTCTGTGAAGCACGTTTGGACATTTTACTATGATAATAGTACTATAGAAATAGAAATTTTAGTGCTGCAATCAGACAATAGATGAGCTTATTTTTATAGTGAGTGGAAGAAGGGACTCTTGCCAGGAGAGTATTGGTTCGATAGAACAGACAAGATGGGTAACAAAAATATAGATTTAAGTGCAGATAGCTTGAGATCTACACTCCTGGTTCGAGATTCTTCCTTAAGAAGTAGTACCCTCAGGATCTTGATGTTCAATCAAGTCCTCTCTTACTCTTCAAAAATCCAGCAGATACAAAACTTAGTGTGTCCAACCTTTTCTCGTATGACAATCTGTCCATTCCACGTATTTGGTCAAGTAAACTTTCTCTGAACTACTTAGAACATATTAAGATCCTTCCTTAAATAAGGAGACCAATACTGTGCATAGTAATCTAGAATGGGGTCTCACCAGTGCCTATTATAGCTGAAGCATTGCTCCCTACTTTTATATTCCATTCCCTGCAATAGACAATAGCCTTCTGTAGCTTTCCTGATTATTTACTGAACCAGCATACGAACCTTTTGTGAGTGATGCACGAGGACACCTAGATCCCTTTGTCTCTGAGCTCTGTGGTCTCTCACCACTTATATAATATTATTTCCTATTTCAGAAAGATCAAAAAAAATCACACATACTCCATTCGCTAATCTTTGCTCACTCACTCAATGTATATGTATTCTGTAGCCTCCATATGCAACTTCCTTTTCCATCTATCTTTGGGTCATCAACACATTTAGGAACCATGCCTTTGGTTTCTTCATCCAAGTTACTTAGAGAAGTTCTGAAGCATTGAGGGCCCCACACTAATCCTTGTGACACACTGTCTTGCCAACCAGAAATCTAATAAATGGGGAAAACACAATTTCTCTTTCACAAAGAGAAACAAAGGACTGCAGATGCTGGAATCTAGATGAAAAGCACTATGATGCTGGAGGAACTCAGCAGGCCAGGCAGCATCTGTGGAGAAAAGCAGACAGTCAACGTTTCGGGTCAGAACCCTTCTTTAGGATTGAAGGTAGGAAAAGGGGAAGCCCAGTATATAGGAGGGAAAAGCAAAGCAGTGATAGGTGGACAAAAGAGGGGAGGTGGGATGGGCACAAGGTGGGGATAGGTAGATGCAGGTAAGAGACAGTGATAGGCAGGTGCAGGGGAGAGCAGATCCACTGGGGGATGGTCAAAGGTAAGGAGGGAAAGGAAAGGCCTCTGTGCCGCTGCCGCCTTCAGTCAGGAGTCCTCTCCCCCTTCTAATGACCTATTTCTCCTGCCTCCAGCCCTCTTCTTTCACTTGGACTCCCCCACTGGGCCTGTTACCTTCCCTGGAGCTATTCATAGCCAACTGTTGGCACGACATCAGCTGTCTTGACTTTTTTGCCCCCCTCATCAACTCCAACCTTACCCCTTCTGAACACTCCATCCGCACCAACCCTGACATTGTCATCAAACCAGCCGACCCTCTACTTTGGTGAGACCAAATGCAGACTAGGTTACCATTTTGCAGAACACCTGCACTCTGTCTGTAACCACGATCTGCATCTCCCCGTTGCCAGTCACTTAAAACCTCCCCCCCCCCACCCCCCACACTATCATTGATATGTCAGTCCTCGGCCTCTTCCACTGCCAGGAGAACTCCAAGTGCAAAATGGAGGAACAAATCATAGAATCATAGAACAGTACAGCACAATACAGGCCCTTCGGCCTGCAATGTTGTGCCGACTTTTAAACCTCGCCTCAGACGATCTAACCCCTTCCTCCCACATATCTCTCTACTTTAAATTCCTTCATATGCTTATCTAGTAATGTCTTGAATTTGACCAATGTACCTGCCTCCACCACTGCCTCAAACACTTCATTTTCCATCTTGGAACCTTGCAGCCTAATGCATGACATTGAATTCTCCCACCTCAAGTAATCCCCAACCCCGTTCCCCACAACTCCTCCTCCCTGCCACAACCATGCTTCTTCTCTTCTTCCCTTACCTAGCCTATCTCTCTTTCTCCCCCCCCTTCCTTTTTTTTTCCCCTTTCCTTTCCCTCCTTACCTTTGATTCATCCCCCAGTGGACCTGCTCTCCCCTCCTCCTCAGCACCTATCCTCATAAGACATGCTCTCCAATCCAGGCAGCATCCTGGTAAATCTCCTCTGCACCCTCTAAAGCTTCCACATCCTTCTTATAATGAGGCAATCAGAACTGAACACAATACTCCAAATGTGGTCTAACCAGAGTTCTATAGAGCTGCAACATTACCTCACGGCTCTTGAACTCAATACCCCAACTAATGAAGGCCAACACACCATACGCCTTCTTAACAACCCTATCGACCTGCGTGGAAACTTTGAGGGATCTGTGGACATAGACCCCAAGATCCTTCTGTTCCTCCACACTGCTAAGAGTCCTACCGTTAACTTTCTACCCAGATATAGTTTATTGTCTTATTATTACTGTAAGTGGCTTCTGTTCTTGGTCAATTTTTGGTGTTTCATCCTCAACAGATCAGTAACATGTCCAAGATTGAAAATGGTAAGTCAGATATGGGAAAAAAGTTCAGGCCAAGATTGCCACGGGTTTCAGTTTTAGACTGACACAGATTTTTATTCATCATCCAAATGAGTGAAAGAAGCAAAATGCTGATGAGTTTTAAAATCTGAAATAAAAAGAGAAGTTCCTTAAAATAATGAAGCAGCATCTGTGAAGAGAGAAACATGGTTAATGTTTCAGGTTCATGATCATGTGTTTATACGTGGTCATGAAATATATATATCCAGTGTAATACTCTTTATTGGCAGAATATAGCACCCAGTGCTCAAATAGCTAGATTGCAGGAAAAAAAAGTTAACTAGGTTATCTGGTTTTGTGATATTGGTAAACATGTAAATATTAGCCAGGACACCAGAGAGAGATTCTCTGCTTTTCTTCAGGATGGTGTCATAGGATCTGAGAAGCTGGGTGGGCCCTTAATTGTTCTCCTTTCCCCTCACATTATCTCTGCCTTAAATTTCTGTGTTTTGTTATGTAGATGCTCTTGTGTAACATTCAAGTAAGTTGCCAGGATGAAACTTGAGAGGATTACATACTTGGCCAAGTTCCAAAGTAATATTGTTAAAGCAGGCTCACAAACATTTATTTTGGTAGACTAGTTTATTTGCCTTTTGTTCTTGCTGATTTGCTAAGTTTATTCATTGAGAAAATTTTTCTACATTTTACTGAACTTCCCTATCTCTCTCTATGGCATTGAAAATATAATGATACCGATCATCTTTCACTATCTTATTCAAGTAATCAGTCATCAGTTGATTGTTATGTAATTATTCAACCGTGAATTTCCACTGTTTTCCCTAACCCAAAATGGTGAGGTATATTGTATCTCATTTAATGCCATTCTACCTTCATTCAGCCAACTCATCATAGTAATTTTTTAACCTAGCTGTATGTTGTCCTTGCATACTGAGCCACAGAAAGCTGACTCTGTTATTTTACTCAGTTGCATGACCATGATTAATTTTCATCAATGTGTTTATGGTTTGGATGATGCTTGTAAGCCAGTTGAATTTTGCCCATGTGATTTTCATTATTTTCTTTTTCCATATGAATATATATCAGTATTATTTCTATTACTTCCTATATCCACAATTATGTTGTCGTGCATAATTACTTCCACTGTCAGTGGTGTTTCACTGCTGGTGGGAAGGGTGTAAGTACAACATGATGCTAACTTATATTCACTTTGATGCAAGAAATAATGAATTGATAGCAGAAGAAAAATGAAGTGCTTGTCATTCTGCAAAAAAAAATGCTTTCCAGAGTGATCTAATTGGTAAATAATTGATCTGGCACATAACTGACGTCATTAAAAATTTGATACTGAATGTGTATTCAGCTTAATCACTATATTCATCCGTGCCTGTGGCATCAGGATTTTCCTAGAAATAGCATTTATGAAAACTAGCTAAACAATAGGACTCTTGAACTTTAATCCAAAGGCCGGCTGCTTAAGAATTTCTCCTTCCTTTTGAAAATTTGAACTTGGAGTATACAACTAAATTCTTACAAACTTTTTGTTGTTCAATTTTGCAGATTCCGGAATTTGACAATCTCTACTTGGATATGAATGGAATTATCCACCAATGCTCTCACCCAAATGATGAAGACGTGCACTTTCGAATCTCTGAAGAAAAGATAATTGCTGATATTTTCCACTATGTGGAAGTTCTGTTTCGGATCATTAAGCCAAAAAAGATCTTTTTCATGGCTGTTGACGGTGTGGCTCCAAGAGCAAAAATGAATCAGCAACGTGGCAGACGTTTTAGGTAAGAAAGTTGTAGGGTATTCTGGTCAATGCAATTATTTTTGGCTTGGCAAATGTATCCAGTAAATAGCTAAGTCACATAGCTTAGGAAAGTCATTTGTTTTGGCATTAATGAGTGCCATAAGTATCTCTTGGGTAAGAATGGGAACCTTACAGGTTTTCTGATAAATATCTAGAAGCTGCCTTGAACTGCAGTGGTTTAAGAAGGTGGATCAATACTGCCTTTTGGAAGGTATGTCAGAATGGGCAGCAAATGCTCACGATGTCATCAATGCCCACATTGAGTTAAATTTATCCGTGTATTACCAAGGACAGAATTGGGTTTAGCTATTTTCCTGTTGTGATCAAGTAGACTGCTGACACTTAATGTATAGAATCCTACATGACTATTGGCCGGTTTCGTAATGGATTGGAAGATGGTTGTCATTGTAAGTACGAATGTCTGCATTACACAGTGTGCGGTTCGTCCATCCAGATGTACATTGAACATGATAATCCCCGCACAACAACTCCAAGTGCAGGGAACAGCACTCGTCACTATACGTGCCTTTTATGACCCCACTCAAGTCTTTGGCTCCATCAAATGACAGCACCAGGCAAATACCATCCTCAAATTTGGCTGCCCACAGAAATTCAATTCTATCTTAGTGTTGTTCTTCAATGACATGCAAGCCACTATCAATGTAGACAAATATTATCAAAGCTTTCCTTAATCTTTTCTGCCTGAAAGTTGTATTTCACCTTTAACAAACTTCCTTTGGGAGTAAAGCTAATCTTCAAAACTAATGAGAAGCTTTTTAACCTATGCAGGTGTATAAGTCATTGGTGAGGCTGCACTTGGAGTACTGTGTACAGTTTTGGTCACCCTGTTATAGGAAAGACATGGTTAAAATGGAACGAGTGCAGAAAAGATTTACAAGGATGATGCCAGGACTTGAGGGCCTGAGTTCTAGGGAGAGGTTGTCTGGGCTAGGTTTTTATTCCTTGGAATGTTGGAGAATGAGAGGTGACCTTAGAAATATTTAAAATAATGAAATAATAAGGTGGACGGTAACAATCTGTGTCTCCATACGTGGAGGGGCGGGCTTAGAGGGATATGGGCTGAATGCAGCAAATTGGGACCAGATGAGTGGGCACCATGGTCAGCATAGACTTGTTGGGCCGTAGGACCTGTATCCGTGCTGTATTGCTCTATGACTCTATGATAACTATATTCCAGAACAAAGACGATGCTTGTGTTTACCCATGCTTGAGAGGCAGAGCTCAGAGCATTCACTGAAACATACAAGATGATGGGCTTGCACTCAATATTTGCATCCCACAGCAGAGAGGTCTAAATTCAGATTTCATGGGTGAGTTGAGGGATAGGAAGTTTAGAAGGGATCAGAGGAAGAATTTGTTTCGTCCAGAGGTGGTTGGAATCTGGAATGCACTACCTGAGGGGATGGTGGAGGCAGAGAATAGCGTTTAATATCTACATGAGCACTTGATGTAATCATGGAAGGCTATAGGCCGAGTGCTGGAAAATGGGATTGATATGGAAGGATACTTGGTCAGCGTAGATGTGGGAGGCCAAAGAGTTAGTTCTAACACAAAGATACTCTATCAACCTGCCCCTACTGCACCATATTGCCCTCTGACAATAAAGATTAATGATTAGACCCTGGAAAATGTGGACGACTTTGTAGATCTTGGGAGCAACTTCTTGATGAAGGCAGAAATTGATACCAAAATGTACTCCCACCTTCAATGTACTTGCACAGCCTTTGGTGATAGGGGAAAAGGGCATTTGAAGATCAAGACCTTGGATCTGGAACAAAACTTGTTGTCTACTGGCAGCAGTGAACTCTACCCTCCTATATGCTTGAGACCTGGACTGGCTGCAGTCGGCCTCCTAAGACATTGGGGAAAATACCACCAATACCGTTTCTTCAAAGTTCTTCAAGTTCATTGAAAAGACAGTGACCCAATGTCAGTGTCATCTCCCAGACCAATATCCCCAGTATTGAGGGCCTAGTTACATATTCTGTTATGTAGTGCAGGCCCTCTCTTTTGCTTGATTGATACCAAAGTCCTGAAGAGAGAGACGATTCTGAGCTCTGATCTGGGAACAGGTGACCCAGTGGACAAAAGAAATGGTCCAAAGGTGTGCTCAGAGCCTCCTTGGGAAAAAAAAATGAAACATCCCCACTAACTCTTGGGAATTGTGTGAAGAAGGAGCATTTGAATGATATTAATAATCCTGAGGCCATGTATCAGGAGCAAAAATATCAGAGGCCCAGTATCAACAATGAAAGGAGCGGACTACTTTGCAAACTACCTACCTGAGTCAGCTATCGCCTGCCCCATTTGTTGAAGAGTCAGCAGTTCCCATGTTAACCTCATGAGTCACCTCCGAACCGTTGAAACAGGAGTGGATACAAGTCATCCTTGATACTACGTGATTACCTCATATGGACCCAAGCAAGGATTTAAGCTTTCTGGGATGGAGAAATCTTGGAAGGTAAATACAATTTGGAAAGAAGTGTGGTTCAAATTCCCCAGAATTATGCCAGGATTTAAGGGATTAGTTACACTGTGACGACAGGGTAAATGAACGACATTTATTCTGTTGATTTTTGGAAAGTTTGGGGTGATTTAATTACCTACAGGATTTAAACCCTGTGCATGAAGAAAATTCTTTTTACTTAGGGTTTGGCTGAAATTTGGAATGTACTGCTGGCAGATGTGGTGGTGTCAAGAACAACTGGATAAGTATATGCCAAGGAAAAATGTGCAAGCCTGCAGATATGGGGCTGGGGATGGAAATAAGTGAAAGTATTGAGTTACTCTGGTAGAGAGTGGACATGATGAGCCCAATGGTTTCCTGTGTTGTGATTCTCAAAATGGGGTTCAGTAAGATAGGTACAGAGAATATACCCTCACTGCTGAGGGAGAACTCCAGAATTAGGTGAAAAATTCTTAAAATTCAAGTTGGGGCATTCAGTCTTAAATCAGGTCCTATTTTTTTTTCCACAAAGGTCAGAGAAGCCTCTCCCAGTTAGCTGTGGATGATGAATCAGTTGAAATTTTTTGAATTTTGTGTTTGATAGCACATCGAGCAAAAGTTGATAAATAGATGTAAGTAAAGTACAGGGAAGACATGTTCTCATTTGATAGCATAAAGGTCTAGATGACTGAATGGCATTTCCTTGTGTCTATGTAAAATTAATTTGAAAGGCATTTTCAAGGAGTGCTGATAACAGCCTCAAAGTCACAAATTGCATCCTCTGACATTGATTCAATTTCACTTGCTCTTTAATGTTAATCATAACTGAGGTGTGTGCATGTTGCATCTTGGTTGAATATTGAAATGCCTCTTTGTAATCATCCTGGAAGGCAATGATAACCCTGTGATTCCTTCACTTTAACAACCTAAGATTAAGACTATCTCTTCAATTTTGTATAATGCACTTTATTTCCTTGGGCTGGTTGATGCTCCCTTTGGTCTTGTCTTGAACCCACAACTTTTCCTAATTTCTTTGCTGTTTTTCCCTCTGATGGTCTATCTGAACTTGGCTTATCCGTGACACCTAGCTTCTACTCTTTGGTCCCGTTCCTATTAAATTGTGATCACTAAGTTCTTTTCCTTGCTTCCTGCTAGCTGTAGTTCTAAATGGTCCAAATTCATCAGCTGCTGTTCACCTCTGCATGATTAAAAAGAAAATATACACTTTACCTTTTTACCTTTCTGTCCAGGAAAACCACTGTCCCAACTCCAACATATCCGTTGATTGTGTTGTCACCTACGTACCACCTTCCCTGCAGTTCTAGTCTCTCCAGTCAGATATCTGACCCTGTTGCCACACTAGAATGTCCCTATTCAAAGTCAAATTGCATCCTCTGACATTGATTCAATTTCACTTCACTTTTTATTATTCGTAATTGAGATGTGTGCATGTTGCATGCATGATGTAATTGCAGCATGCAAAGGGTTCACTGACATATCGGGTGCAATGTATGTCACACGTGTCAGAAGTTTGTGAAAGTGAATAAATAGATAGCATGCAGGTGGCACACTAGTGTAGCTGGTAGAACTGCTGCCTCACAGTCCTGGCGACTCAGATTCAATCCTGACCTCTGATGCTGTTTTTGTGGAGTTCTCTCCCTGTGCACTGGTTTCCTCCCATATCCCAAAGATGTGCAGATTGGTTGGTTATATAGCGATTGTAATTTGCCTCTAGTATGCAGGTGAGGGGTAGAAACTATGGGGGATGATAATCACAAAAGCATTTTCCTAAGTACAGATGTAAGTGACTATAGACGGTAATTGCTGTTAACTAAGCATGGTTCAGTGGTCAATTATAATGGTGGGCAACTGGATCTACCTTTTTCTTTGTGTGTCATAGAAATTTGTGCAATTATATTCTGTATGTATACCTTATTAAAAGACTATCCCTTGTATTACAAGGCTATTCTTTGGGATATTGCTAATGGTAATTAGAAAAATGTGCCATTTTATGTCAGCTAATAGACAATATGTTATTTATATTATTGCTCAGATGATTCAATTCAAATTACATTCTTTCCAATTGGGAAAAAATCACAAAGTCCCTGCCTACTTTTGATTTGTGGTAAGGCTTTTCAGAGTGTGCATCTTGCCCCAAATTTAATGTTGCTAATTTCTAATCGAATTATACATGAGGATTCAAGAATAAATGCACTCTTCATATTTGAAGGACAAAAAATAATTAAACCCAGTTCACAAGTGCAACGTACCACTCATTTTCAAGTCGTATTCCAAATTTCAACCATTGCTTTGCATAATATTTTTGCTTTACCATGATTCACATTTATAACATTGTCAAGAGTAGAAATATAGCAATTTAAGTAATTTGGGTGAGCAAAATAAGAAATGAGTGGAACTAACTGGATGGTTGTTTCAAGTATCTGGCGCAGACAGGTTGCGCTAAATGACCTGTTCAGCAACGTTATCTTCTGACTCTGAAGTGGTGGAGCAACAGAGAATATTTCAAGCTAAGGAGCTGGGGGAATACATCTCCAATATGAAAGCAAACAAATTACTGTCAATAAGGAGGCAAGTTGCTCACAGACTTAAGACTGGTATGAAGTATGTGTGCAAACATAAGACTTCTGGTGTATTGTGTTTATAGAGCTTTTGAATGTTGTGTGTTACTTTTTTAAAAATAACTTCAAGATTCAGAATCCACAGGAGGCAGCCATTCGACCTATCCAGTTCTTGCTGGCCTGTTGAAGAACAATTAATCCTGTTCCATGGTCTTTCCTTCTCCTTTGAATATTATATCTAATCTCCTTTTGAAAGCTACTCCAAACCTGTATCCATTGCCTTATCAAGCATTGGATTCCAAAATATAACAACCCATTGTGCCCAATTATATTCTGATGGTTTTGCCAATAGCCATAAATCTGTATTGTCTGGTTATTGACTATTGGAAGCACTTGATTCTTATTTGCTCTGTGTAAAACCTTGATGATTTTAAATATCTTTATCAAATCTCCCCTGAAGCTATACTATTCCAAGGAGAACAATCCCAGCTTCCTCTTTCTATGCACACAACTTCATCCCTGAAAGGGTCTTAAATCTCTTTCGGAAAAGACATGATAACCTTTTAAATGTGCTGCTCAGAATTAGATACGTTACAATAGCTGGGGCTGAACACGCTTTTTGTACTTTATATATCTATTAATAAGATATCTTGTTTACATTCTAGAAATAATTAAAACGTTATTAGATGTAATGAGGGGGTGACCTAGGGCTGTGATGTGATGTTTAATGGTTGAAAGATATTGTGGTAAGTATGTATTGACAAGAGGTTCACTAAATGTGGAGGGTGGGGTGGGAACAACAGGGAGGTTGTGAGGTCTTGGTAGCTATGTGAGTATTCCATTTTAAGTGTTTTAAATTACTTTAGCAACTTAGTGAAACATTGCAAAAAAAATGTCTTTTGGCATACCGAAGAGGGTAGTCCTTGGGATGGGTGAAGTGGGAGAAAATCATGTGAAACTATTGAAAGGTGCAGTAACTATTTTTGAAATAAAACAATGCTGGAAATGCTCAAGGTCAAGAACCATGAGTGCAAAGAGAAAGGTCATTGTTTGGGTTCATGACCTTGCATGAACTGCACACAATTGGAACAAACTTTCTGTTGCATGGACCAACAAACAAAAGACATTTAGGCTAGAAGCTGCCCAGACTGAACAAAGTTAGAAAATCCTGGAGGATGTAGATCAAATTATTTTTGAAGTACGCATACTAAACACATAATCTTACTTTTCTGTCTCCTTTCCCATTGCACATTTATTTTTGCACAAGGAGAAACTTGTCAGGTGTCTATAATCATTACACAGTATCTTTCCCTCATGAAAGTGTGTATTTCCTGTTCATGTGACTCAGCGTGATTCCACAATTTTTTAAATTATAGATCAGCAAAGGAAGCAGAAGAAAAAATTAAGAAGGCCTTGGAGAAAGGAGAAAACCTTCCTACAGAAGCCAGATTTGACTCCAACTGCATCACCCCAGGTAACGTGCCCAGCAGTAGCTGCATTTTCTTCAAACTAAATACAAATTTTACATAGAATTGAATAAAATAGTGATATATATATATTTTTTTGTGTACGGTTTAAGTTCTTGGAGTTGTGGATCATAGTAATTTATTTCCAGAATCCAGGAAGGGAAAACTTTTCTGTGCTTTTAATATCCATCATCTGGGTTGTATAAACATGATAACCTCATTTATCTTTTGTGGTACCAGATACCTCACTGCGTGGATTTCCTAAACCACACTGATCTCATCTGAGTCTATTGACCTTTGTATTTCCAGATGCTATAAGATGGAATAACTTTTCCCTATCCTGATGCTAATCAGTGAGTTTTAAGGGTTTTAATAGATTGAAGGCCATAGCTTGTTTATAAATGGTCTGATCAGAAAGGCATCAATGGGCTGTGTGTGTCCAAGAATATACCTTCTTCAAAGAATAGAAATTTAAGTTCTTGATCTTTAAGTGAGGAGTATGCAATAACAGTTCTACATAAAGACTTCTTGTGCCATTTAAGTGCACTTTCTATGGGGAAATCTGAATACTTTATAATAAATTATAAGCTTCTAACTAATTTGGATTATTGGATCCTTTAAGGGCTAGAGCTCCCTGAAGATTCATCTGTTCAAAAAGCAGAAATTTGCAAGTTTTGGAAATATGAACCACATTAGTTTTAAGCTTAACAACATTCCAAATCATCAATGTAAAGATAAATGTTGCAAAAAAAACTCCATGTGCTGGAAATCGTAAACTAAAAAAGAAAATGCTGAAAGCATTTAACAGATCAAGCAGCATCCATGGAGAAGGATACAGAGTTGACGATTTGGATCAAGAACTCTTGATCAGGATCGAAGAAATGAGAAAATTATCATTTTAAGTTGCAGTGATGGGGAGGTGGGTAGAGAACAGTGGGAGTGTCTGGGGCAGAATAAAGCTGCCAAGGTGACAATTATTGCAAAAAAGTGCAGTTAGAGACAAGAGAAAATAGGAAACAAATTGAAGCAGAACTGTATAGCCACATCTCTGAAGAGGGCGAAAATAAGAGACCTGAAATTGCTGAATTCAATATTGAATCCAGAGGACAAAAGATGAGGTACTGTTCCTTGAGCTTAGATTGGGCATTGTTGGAGTATTGTAAGAGTCTAATAACAGAGAGAAGTCAGCATGGAAATGGGAAGGAGAAGTGAACTAAAAGTGAATGAAAGCTCAGGATTGCTCTTGAGAACTGAATGGAGGTGTTCTGCACAGTGGTAAACCGTTATGCATTTGACTTCTCTGAACAAAATAGACAAAATTAGAAGAAGTGAAAATGAATTGGTGCTTCACTTGGAAGAATTGGGTCCCTGGATATGGAAAGGGAAGAAACATTCCCTTGGTTCTCTGCATCCTTCCTCCTCTCTGCAATTTAAATTATGCTTTTTGTTCCCTCAGTCGTTCTACTGAAGATGCCTTGACCTGAATTATTGACTGTTTGATCTCCCCACAATGCTGTTTGATCACAATGCTTAATACTTACAGCATTTACTATTGTTGTTATGTAAAGTTCTATTTTGTGAAAGAAATCTTCTATTCACTTCAAAAGACCTGAAGCAATCATAGCAATTCATTTTCAATGATGGTGCTAATTAGTCACAGCCAGTTTGAAAGAAACAGATTTGTTGTCCTTACAGCATCACAAGTATTCTTGTACTTGTGACAAGAATTCTTTAGTCGTTGTCGTGAAATTCAGTCCATTCCAATTATCATTTATCAAAGCACACAGTAAACAGTAAATAGAATAGAATGAATTTGAAGCCTTCACTGAATCCAATCACGTAGCTCTGTGATGTCATGGGAGCTTAATCCTGGTATTTGCAGAAATGTGTTTCATGTGAAATATCCATTCCTTGCAATAAATCTACAATATCAAAGTAGAATATACAGTTAGGTTCTCCATTGGGTACCATTAATATCGAGTGTTAATCTACAATTCATGTGTGATACAACTTAATGATTCTTGAGTGTCAGCTTTCAACTGAATTCTGAGAGCTGCACATTTCACATATAATACGCTACTCCACTGGATTGGGTTTAAATTCATGGATAAGCAGATGTGCAGAAAAGATTTTGTGTTTTCTAATTCTGGATTCCCACTACGGTCACATTTTTTTTTCTATTGTTCCAGTTAAATCTGTAAGTACTTTGTTTTACATTCTTGAAGATACCAAGGCTGGTAATTACTGTAGAAAAAGAGAGATGATAACTCTATATGGGTTGTATGAAGGGCAGTCATTGAACCCTTAGTACAAAATGATGTCTGAAGCTCCATCCTTATTACACAGCAGCAGCAGTTCAAGTATTGTTTTCTTTTTTTTCTGTGTCCTTTTGGAGAAAATAAGTTTTTCACTTGTATGTTTTTGTTTTGTTTCAGGCACTGCTTTTATGGCCAGGTTACATGAGCAGCTAAAATATTTCGTAAATATGAAGATTTCAAGTGATAAATCTTGGGAAGGTGTGACTGTATACCTGTCAGGTCATGAGGTAATTAAACAATAAATAGCCCAGATTTGTTTTTCTTCTCAAGTTGAAAGTCCAAATGGATGAAGGAAGGAAATGTTATATAAACTTCAGAAAGTTAGTTGGGATCATCAAAAATACAAAAATAGTTTGGGTTTAGAATGTATCAAAGTAAATACGAGAAATATGGCTAATAAGCATAGTGGGCATGGGAACTAATAGTGATGTGGGAATATAATCCAAGACCAGGCTCAAAAAAGGAAGATTGAATGCATGATATACATATTCAGGAAAGGTAGGGATGAGGAAACATAGTATTGTTAATTTTGATTTGGGAAAAATATGATAATGTTGTTACGGACGCCAGTTGTTGGGTAGGGGTTCCAGTAAGGCCAGGTGGTCAAAGAATCTGTTTGGTTCTGAAAAAAATTATGAAGAAGCTATTAAGCTGCATGTTGTGTTTTATAAATCACCAAATAGTAGAAATGAGCTATATGAATAGATTTGATAAAGAGTGAGACATTACATCATTTTGAATGATGCGGTGATTCCTTAAAGAGCCAGAAAGAGGAATTTCTGTCCAAGAAGATTATCAGTACATTCCAGCCCAGATAAGGAGGTTTTGTTCCATCTAATCATGAAGAATGAAATAGGAATATGGAAGTCCTGATGATAGTGTTGTAACTGCTATGATTAGATTAGATATGGAGAAGGGCAAGAAGCAATTTAGCAAGGAAAAGCTCAAGGAGGAATAACTTTACCTATCTGAAGAGTGCAATTGTGTCGAAAGGTTGATATGCAGTGAAACAGCAAACATAGAAGTGTAACAGCTCATGCATATTCCCACAAGTGGGAAATGAAGAGCAACAAAACCAAATGTTTAGAAATTACAGTGAAGCAAAAAGGGGATGTATGACAAATATCATCTTTAATAATCTAATCACAGAAAATACTGAGGGGAAGAGAAGCAGGTACAAAAATAGATTAATGGCTACATGAAAGTGAACTCGCAGATCTTCTCCAGACACATTAACAATTAAAGGATTGAGAGAGGAACAGGAAAGCTAATTAGAGACCAAAATGGAGATATGTTTACAGAAGGCATGGCTGCGATACTAAATGAATGCTTTTCCATTGTGCATATCAAGAAAGATGATTTTGCTAGCATTGCGAACTGAAGTCGTTGCCAGTATATGGAAGGAATACTGTTAAAGTAGTACTGCAAAGGCACATGGTAGAGAACTCACTGTTTTGTGGGTAGGATACATCGGTAGTTGCTGAAATGGAAATGGGATGACACTGTAGTTCTTCCGAAATGTACAATTTTAAAGGATGCGAGAGACAACAGGATATTTGTCCATAGATCTTTGAAGGTTGCGTGACTGATTAACAAGCTACTTAACCAAATGTCCAAGCCTGGATTTTTTTCTGTGAAAGTGATGGATAAGTCAGACAAATACAGTGAACTCAATTTACCTTAAATGATGAGGAAGCTTTTAGAAATAATCCACAGAAAAATTAACAATAATTTGGAAAAGAAACATTGACTAATTGAGGTATGTTAGTTCAGGGCAAATTATGTTTGACTAACCAGATTGAATTTGGCATTCAACACCATCATTCTCTCAGTACTATTAAAAAACTTCAAAACCTGGGCCTCTGTAACTCCCTCGGCATCTATATCCTTGACTTTCTGATTGGGAGACCACAGTCATTGCAGATTGGTAATAACATCTCCTCTTTGCTGACAATCAACACAGGTGCACCTCAAGGATGTGTGCTTAGCCCACTGCTCTACTTTCTCTACACTCCTGACTGTGTGGCAAGGCACAGCTCAAACGCCATCTATAAATTTGTTGGCACTGTTGTTGGCAGAATCTCAGATGGCAATGAGGAGGTGTACAGGAGTGAGATAGATCGGCTGGTTGAGTGGTGTCGCAACAACAACTTCGCACACATCGTCAGCAAGACCAAGGAATTGATTGCAGACTTCAGGAAGAGGAAGTCACAGAACATTGACCAGCCCTCATTGAGGGGTCAGCGGTGGAAAGAGTGAGCAGCTTCAAGTTCCTGGGAGTCAACATCTCAGAGGATCTATCTTGGGCCCAACACATTGATCCAATCACGAAGAAGGCACGCCAGCGCCTCTCCTTTATTAGGAGTTTGAGGAGATTTGGTACATCACAAAAGATTCTTGCAAATTTCTACAGATGAACGGTGGAGAGCATTCTGACTGGGTGCATCGCAGCCTGTTATTGGAGGCTCCAATGTGCAGGATCGAAAGAGGCTGCAGAGGGTTGTAGACTCAGCCAGCTCCATCACCCAGCATTGAGGACACCTTTAAGAGGCAGTGCCTCAAGAAGACGGCATCCATCATCAAGGATTCTCACCATCCAGCATGCCCTCTTCTCATTACTACCATCGTGGAACAGGTACAGGAGGCTGAAACAGACACCCAACGTTTTAGGAACAGCTTCTTCGCCTCTGCCATCAGAGTTCTGAACAGCTCATGAACACTACCTTGCTATTCATCTCTTGCACTATTTATCTATTTATCTATTTATTTATTTTTGTGGCTTATAGTGATTTCTATGTCTTGCACTGTACTGCTGCTGCAAAACAACAAATTTCACGACATATGTCAGTGATAATAAATCTGATTCTGAGTTTTTTGATGAAGTAGCAGAGTGGGTGGATGGTGTTAATATGTATTTTGGCTTCTAAAAGGCAATTGCTGAAGTACCAAAATAGTTGGAGGATTAATTTCCAAAATTACAGATGACTTGAAATTTGGCAAAGTGATAAGCATTGAGGAAAAGAGCAGAGGACTGGGACGGACTGATCAAATGGACTAAATGTGTGGCAAATGAAATTTGATAGAGAAAGTGTGAGGTGGTATGTTTTGATAGAAATGATGAGGAGGGATGACACTTGTTAAATTGCAACATTTGAGACCCTGGAATCATTGGGTGTGAGATTATTTAGCTCTGTCTGCTGCTACTTAGCGTGCATGTTGTTGCTACGCGACATTGACACATCATGGCTTGATATGGCTGGTGCTGCTCCCAGCGTATCTTTATACATGCCTTATTTAATTAGTGTGGGCTGCCTCTCTAGATGATAATGGTAGAGTGAGGGATATACTGAGCCATGAGGTTACAAATTGTTATGGAATAAAATGTCACTGTTTAAATACCAGTTTCTAAATGATGATATCTTGTTTTTAGACCCCAGGGGAAGGAGAACACAAAATCATGGAATTTATTAGAGCTGAGAAAAGAAAACCGGATCATGATCCCAATACAAGACATTGTCTCTATGGGCTGGATGCTGATTTAGTATGTATTAAATTATGCTCTTGGGCAACACACATTCAACAGTTATACTTACATTTCTCTTAACTGGCTTTCTCTCTTTTAATCTCCTCTTTCTTCTCCAGTCTCTCTCTCACCCACACTCTCCTTTCCGTCGTGCTCCCTTGATCCAATTGGTGACTAAATTAATTGCTAGACAAGGGAGTAAATTTGATTCCCCACTATCATTTCATGTCAGATTACCAATTTCATAAAGTGCTATTAATTGAAGATTTAGGTGGCATTGAATAGTTTTTATTTTACAATAATTAGAAGTAGTTTTATTTGTGTTGATGCAGTTCTAGTTCAGAAAACATGATTAAAACCTCAGTGCTTTTGCTTAATTTTACTTTAATCAGGATAAATGCATTCATTCATGTTACCATCATCAGGGAGGAGGTACAGGAGCCTGAAGACCCACCCTCAACGTTTCAGGAACAGCTTCTTCCCCCACCACCTCCCCCCCACCCCCCCATCAGATTTCTGAATGGTCCATGAACCCATAAACACTCCCTCATTATTCCTCTTTTGCACTATTTATTTATTTTTGTAAATTATAGTAATTTTTATGTCTTTATGCCCTGCACTGTACTGCTGCCACAAAACAACAAATTTCACCTCTTGTGTCAGTGATAATAAACCTGATTTTGTTTCGTGTTCCAAGATGGCTTTTTTCCAATGTAATGCACTTAACACTGAGTAATTTATAGACATTTCTGTTTAATGCAGATTATGCTTGGATTAACAAGCCATGAACCAAATTTTTCCCTTTTGAGGGAAGAAGTTCGATTTGGTGGCAGAAAATCTCAAAAAAGGTAGGATCTTTGTACTTGTGAACAGCTTTCTTCAAGTTTTAAATTAAAATTTTATTTTTTCTCTTAGAAATTCATTAACACCATTTTTGATTCTTGATTATTTTCCCTGCATTTGTAGATTACTTGTAGGGCACATTTAATAGTCAAAGGAGTGTGCAACAGTTCTCTGGGCACACTGGCCCTTTCCTTTCTGAGAAGGGAATCTTTGGAATTTGCTGTATGTCTTTCCCCTACTGCAGGGATAAAATAGTAGTACTTTTGCTATTCTTTAGATTCTCCAGATGTTTCAGTAGCTAGTTTTTTTTATTCCAAAATAAACATTATTCATCATTTTTTAAAAAAAAACAAACTATATACAACAATAAAAACAGTGCAAGCCTTTACATTCATGTACGGATCAATCATTAGTGTTTCTTTTTTTATATACATAAGAAAAAAAACCACAACACCGATGCCACTCTTGGCTCCCTGGGGTGCTACCCCAGTCCCATATTTACAATATTTAAGGGGCTTCCTCGCCTGACTCCGCCCCTCCCTCTCCAGTGCCAGAAGAACCTTAAACCGTAGTCCTTCCCCACCGAGCCCTTATGTTGGCTGCACCCAGCTTCAGTGCATCCCTCAGCACGTACTCCTGCAGCCTGGAATGTGCCAGTCGGTAGCATTCCCCAACAGACATCTCGCAGTGCTGGGAGACCAACAGGTTTTGGGCAGACCAAAGGGCGTCTTTCACCGAGTTGATGACCTTCCAGCAGCAGTTGATGTCCGTCTCCGTGTGTGTCCCCGGGAACAGCCCGTAGATCAGAGAATCCTGTTTTACAAAGCTGCTGGGGATGAAATGTGACAAGGACCCTTGCATCTTTTGCCACACTCTCCTCGCAAACCCACAGCCCGCAAAGAGGTGGGCGACCGTCTCGTCCCCAGCGCAGTCCTCCCGGGGGCAGCGTGAGCTGGGACTGATGTTTCGACCATGCAGGAAAGATCTGACTGGGAGGGCCCCTCTCACCGCTAGCCAAGTGAGGTCTTGGTGCTTGTTGGTGAGTTCTGGCGATGAGGCATTCTGCCAGATGGTCTGGACAGTCTGCTCAGGGAACCACCCCACAGTGTCCATCGAGTCCTTCTCCTGCAGTGTCTGTAGGATGATCCATGCTGACCACTGCCTGATGGACTTGTTAATCTGTGTTATGGACTCAGTGAAAGTCACTTTAAGATAGAGAGTGTGTGTGTATGTGTGTGTGGGGCGTGCTTACGTCAATAGAAGATAAAGGACGTAATGACGTGGTTGAAGAAGGCAGAAGAAGAAGGAGAGAGAGAGAGAAGGGAGAGAGACACCAGCCTGCTTGTTTTCTCTATCGATGGATGAGAAACAATAACTGTGTTTGCCACTGAAATCCATGTATGGAAGTTGGAAGTAATCCGGTGGAGTTCACTTTGTTGCTGACCTGTAGAAGGAAACAGGTATTTGTGTGTGGACGACCACGGTTCGGATGCTTTTCGGGGTGAGGAAGTCACTACCGAGTAAACACTGAAGTGTCGTTTGGGTTCCATCGTGGAACATTTGGATTTCGTATGTACTCTCTCTATGTTTTTCTACATCTACATCTTATCTTCAGACAACGGTGGTTGTTGAAGAAGCCCTTGCTCATGTTTCACCTTATGGCTTGCGGAACTGAACTTTAAGAACCATTCCGGAACTGGGAGTTTTGGACTTTGTCACACACACACACGAGGAGTTTAGTTTTAGGGTTAACGTTCGAGGTTTAACATTTTTTTGAATTCTAACATACTAACATTTTTACTTTTATTTTACGTATTATCATAAGTAGTGATTAATAAAATAGTTTTTAACACTGAATCATGCTCAGTGTGTTTCTTTTGTTGCTGGTTTGTGACATCTGGAAGAACTTTTTCACAAAGGGTTATTCTTTATAATGCTGATTTTGGTCCACAGGTATCTGTTACTGACTGTTTTCTTCATTGCAGGATTGCTGCAGTTGAGGAAACCACATTTCACTTGTTACATCTGTCCCTAATGAGAGAGTATATTGACTATGAATTTTCATCGATTAGAGTGAGTATTTGGATTGGGATTAATTTCTAATGATGATGTCTGAACTGAATACTCTTGTGCTATTTGGCTGTTGAATAGGTATCATTTAAGTAGAGACTGTCTGCAAAGAGCTTTTTTCTGGTGACACCTGTGCTATAAGTTGCTGCCCACATAGACTGATGCCTTCAGAAAAAAGTTTCTTCAAAGTGTCTGTGGAGGTTTACTCTGAGTAGTGAAGTATGGGAACAAAACTGAACTGAAGGATAAAAGCAATGAATAGGTATCTCTATTTTACAATTGATTACAGTGAGAGATGTAAGAGTAATGATCTAATTCACCATTTATAACATAATATACAGCAAATTTTTAAAAAACCCTTTGATCTTGTTTGTAACATGTCATGACTACCAAAGGTTCTGCCAGTGCAACTCTACAACCATCTACTACAGGACTAAAGGCAACACAAAACAGTTTTAGCTTGACGTAGAATCTACAGAATGACTGAAGAGTCCAATTTCTTACACATTGTGTAAAGAATCAAATTCTAGTAATCTAGTGATGAAGGATGTTCATTGGCCATTGATGAAGGACGTTCAATCCATGATAACGTGTAAAGAAGATACTATTTGGTTTCATTTTTGGCATCACAATTTGGGTCAGATGATGCCTGGATGTTAAGGACGATCACTCGCCTCACCTCTTGAATTCAGCTCATTGGTCCAGGTTTGGATGAGGTCTGAAGCCAGTGTCCAAGCAAAATCCAAACTGGATATTGGTGGAAAGGTTATTGGCAAATAAGTGTGCTTGCTTCAAATGAGTATGAATGGTTGATGACAACTTTTTGTTGTTGGAGTTGTTATTGTATTTTGTTGATTTAAAAATGTATCAAAGATTGCACGATATATTGTCCTTTCTCTCTGTGACAGCAGCGCCTGTTTCCATGCACTATTTTGGTGAAAGGGAAAACTTATTTCAACTCACCTTGATGTGGATGGAGCAAAATGATTCAAAATTTGAGACTGGTCTTGGTCTAACTCCCTTCAACTGATTTCACCACCATCACTAAAGAAACATATGGTCTCCATCAGTGCTTTGGTACTTTAGCTGTCGTTGAACTTTTTGAATATGTTCAAGAATTAGCTGTCTTGGTGATTATGCTACCAGTATTGGTATTTTGAACCTAAACCATTAGGATAGTGCTTTTAACATGAGAACAGGTTAAAACAACATTTTTCTTCCCCTCAGTGATAAACAGACTGTTAAGTTGAATTTGGTAGGGTCCTTCCTTGCTGAGTTGTGACCTGATACATTAGCAACTGTCGGATTTGCAGTAGCATGCTACTGGATTGAACCTTACACAGAGCTGCATTATCACAATTGTTCTGGAGCTTTTATTAAGCTTGATTAAATTGCTTGTTGTTCTCAATCAACAGGGAAAGATTTCCTTTGAGTATGACCTTGAACGGATAATAGATGACTGGATATTGATGGGATTTCTTGTTGGTAATGATTTTATTCCTCATCTACCTCATTTACATATCAATCATGATGCACTGCCTTTGCTATACAAGACATATATTGAGGTCCTCCCAACTCTTGGAGGTGAGTACTTGAAACAAAACATTTGGTTAGTAAATTTTTTGTACTTCATTCTAGCTTGGTGTCAAAGATTGTTTCATAGGCATGTAAATAATTAGTATAATTTTTACTTTATTTGGATCAGGGTATATTAATGAAGGCGGAACTTTAAATTTGGAACACTTTGAGAAGTATCTTGTAAAACTGTCAGAGGTAAGCTCAGATTGTTTTCATTATTTGAATGCTTTATTTAAAATCCACCATATTCGATCTGTTTCTGAATCTTAAATTAAACAGATGTTTTTGGATTGGTGTGCTTGAGAAAAAGGCCTGTGATATGTCAACTTTGACTCTAAGATTACAGTAATATGCAGTGACTGTTGTGCACATATTGCAGATTGATCCACTTGTCCATCTTTTGGGGTCGAAAAACTTATTGACCCCTGTTTCAGCTACAGTGGTTCTAAATTTAGTTTGGCTAAAGGTATCTACAGGTCATATGGTGGCTATTAAATTCAGCAAACAGATTGGAGGCATTGGAGTTTTCAAAATTTTGGTTATTTTGTCTTTCTTTTCCTTTGTATCTCCAAATGCAAGTTTCAAAACAGAATTTCATGTCTCACTTTTCCCATCCAAAGAGGTAAAGTCAGAGGTGAACTCTGCATCTCTTTGCCAATCTGTCAATCTTTACAAAATATATCCGAACTCATGTGATCTGTCTACCCATTTTACATCTCCACGTAGGAAGGTTCTGACTTGATTGTTGCTTTCATTCTCCTGCTTTTGAGAAATTTCACCTGGACTTGTGATCAACTTGAACCTTTAACTTTTTGCCTCAGTTACAACTATTTACTTCATAGTTGCAAGGCACATGTGAGACAAGTTGTAGTTTTCCATGGTCCAAATATAATTTGACCCTCTTGTTTTGGGGCTCAAATTGTGAACCTTAACTAATAAACCAATGGATTGATTTGTTAGCATAGCTTTCTGCTTTAGAGTAAGATTTGACGTTTCAAAGTCGGGTACCTTTTTATTTTCCAAGCAATGATCTGAAATAGTGGATGTGGTTTGGTGCAAATGTCTATGTTAAGCCTGCTTCTTGTATGTTTAAAATGCCCTTTATGAGCCTTTTTTTTCCAATGGCAGGGCAAGATCTTGGTGATTTTTTTTTCTTTCTTTTCCAGAAGTTTATCTGAAGTATTTTATCTCTGATTTATCAATGATTGAAAAATTAATGATAAGCATTAAATCTTTAACTCGCATCTTTTCACATACAAAAACATTCAAATGTGGTTAAGGCAATTGCCTGCTAATTGAGACTTGCTGGCATTAAATTAAAATTGTTGCAGTGTTTTATGGCACTTTGAGCAAACTGGCCAAAGCCTTTCTGTCTTTATAGAAGACAGCAAGGTTTTTAAAGAAATGTCTGCTAATTGCTAGCGTATATGAACTAGATTCCATTTATATTTGATAATCAATGAGATTTATCATCAATTCAGTCATATATGGGTGTGTTTTGTTTGTGATTAATCATAACATAATTATTTGCTTACAGTTTGATCGTGAACATTTCAGTGAAGTTTTTGTTGACCTGAAGTGGTTTGAAAGCAAAGTAGGCAAAAAATACCTCAATGAGGCAGCAGGCATTGCAGCAGAGGAAGCAAAACGGCGTAGAAAGAAAAATAAGGTAGGTATTTGATTTTGATTTGTAAATTTTGTAGATGACATGAAAATTGGAATTGTAGATAGTGAGGAACGTTGTCACAGGATACATCAGGATATAGATTAGTTGGAAATTTCAGCAGAGAAATAACAGATGGAGTTCAATCCAGACAAGTCTCAGGTGATGGATTTTGGGAGGTTAAATGCAAGAGGAAAGTGTACAGTAAATGGCAGGATGCTTTGGAGCATTAATATCCAGAGGGATCTTGGGGTGCAGGTCCATAGCTCCCTGATAGTGGCAACATAAATGGATGTGGTGGTAAAGAAGGTGTGGGGCACGCTTGCCTTCACCAGGAGAGCTACTGAGTGTAAAAGTTGGGGAGTTGTGTTGTGGCTGTACAAATTTGGTCAGGCCACAGTTGGAGCATTGTGTCCATTTCTGGTCACCATACTACAGGAAGGGTGTTGAGGGTGCAGAAAAGTTTTACCAAGATGTTGCCTGGATTGGACTGTATTACACTCCTTACAGTTAATGCACTCCAATTAGGAGAGATTCAACAAACTTGGATTGTTTTCTCTCATTGGTAACTGAGGGGTGACCTGATAGAAATATATCAAATTGTGTGAGACATAGGCAGGGTAGATGGTCTTTTTTCCAGGGTGGAAATGTCAAATACCAGAGGGCATAGCTTTAAGGTGAGAGGGGGAAGGTTTAAAGGAGATTTGTGAGGCAAGTTTTTTGTTTACCAGAGTTTTGTAGGTGCCTGGAGTGCACTGCCAGAGAGGTGATAGGAACAGATAAGATAATAATGTTGAATAGGTATTTAAATATACACATGAACTGGCAGGGAATGAACATTGTGCAGGCAGATGGGATTAGTTTAGATTGGTGTCATGGTGCAGATATAGTGGGCAAAGAGCATGTTCCTGTGCTGTTTTATTTTGTTCTTGAATTAATTTTTACAGCTGAATAATGGATGAACTTTTTAAGTTAGTGTTATATTCTGAGAAAATGAAATAATGTAAATCAATAACACACCATGTCAATGAAATTCTCAAATGATTCATTTTGACAATAAGGAATCTGAAAAGTTCCAATCAAACCTGCTCCTTCCACAGACTGAAATTTGTCTTTTCAGATTTATTTCATCTCCTGAGGGAAAATTCAGTGGAAGTATTTCCCCACACCCAAGCATCATCAAATCTCTAAAATATTTTTTTTATTTTTGTTAATTGAGCTTTCCCCAATGTACTCTATAGTGAATTCTAATTATGTCCTGTCTTACAGTATGGAAACCTCTGGTCCGCCAATTGTTTCAGTGTCCTCAGCAAATGGAGGGGATTGCTAGTTGCTAACTGAATTATTGAAAAACCTGATTTCAAACACAAAGGCAGCATGCATCTGAAACTTGAAGTAATTAAGCAAATAAAAGAAAATTGCTATCCACTTAAACTCACCTGTGAACCGGTTGTTGAAGTTCTATTGATCATTTTTCACTCCTTTCCAGGTCATTAAGCTGCCTATGTACTATGACTGTATTTTAAAAGATTAGGAGAAAACGTATGTTTGCCTAATCTGAATTTATTTGAATTTTACAACAATTATTTCAGAAATTCGCTTCGTATCATTATGATTTGAGAATCAGCAGATTGAAGTTTGAAATTACCCAACTCAAAAATGTAACAAAATGGTTATTATGTATTCCATATTTTTTCAGGAAGCCTTAATTTCTCTGCCAAGGTAACTTATTTAAGCATACTGTTAGCTACGTCTAATATGGGTTGCAATGTGATGCCTTATGATTTGGAAATTAATCGTCAGACTATGAGAATAGAATCAATTCATCAGTCCCATGTTATTCGTTGTATTAGTTGGCTAGCTGTTGAAGAGGTCTCTGTCTACTCATGGGGAAGTTTGTAAGCGTGCTGCCTCTTTATTTAAGGGAGTTGAATTGGGTGAGGAAAAAGTTTATCCATTTACTTATTTACAGATTCGAGATGATTTGTGCCTAGCGGTACTAGATGAAGGTCAAAGTGAAGCAGAAGCCTGCTTGGACTGCAGTACTGAATTGAATCACAAAGGTAATAGTGAAGCCATTCAGCTTTCATTGTATTACCATTCATTCTCTGGATCTCAGAGAAATATTACATTTTAGTGTCGCTTGAGAATTTACTTCGATTAAATCGTAGCTGATTGAAATAGGTTGTTAAATTTAGCAAGGAAAAGTAATGCATTTGTCTGTTTTGAGTTAGTTGTTTGTAGTTTAAGCGGTATAATTATTTTGTTGAAATATCACCATAGTGTATTTAAACTGATTTACATAGCCACATTTCATTCCATTTCTGTATTTGCATGAATAACCTACACAGTATACTTTACTCTTCAGACCTATTGGACAATGACAAAGATGAGGACGATGAGGATGATCTGTTTGAGACAGAATTCAGGCAGTACAAGAGAGTTTACTACATGACTAAAATGGGCGTAGAAGTTGTTTCTGAGTAAGTGAATCTTGTTTGTTGCTCACACCAAGCTAATATTCAAGCATATGATTATATTGTGTTAAGAAGAATAAAAAGATGGTTCGGGGTTTCATTTGAGATGATCCCTATTCTGGGAGAAACTTGATTTGAAGTATTTAAATCTAACATTGATGGGTGAGTTGCAAAATTTGTCTATCTAGTGTCACAAACCAGCAACAAAAGAAACACACTGAGCATGATTCAGTGTTAAAAACTATTTTATTAATCACTACTTATGATAATACGTAAAATAAAAGTAAAAAAAAATGTTAGTATGTTAGAATTCAAGAATGTTAAACCTCGAACGTTAACCCCAAAACTAAACTCTTCGTGTGTGTGTGTGACAAAGTCCAAAACTCCCAGTTCCTGAATGGTTCTTAAAGTTCAGTTCCGCAAGCCATAAGGTGAAACATGAGCAAGGGCTTCTTCAACAACCACCGTTGTCTGAAGATAAGATGTAGATGTAGAAAAACATAGAGAGAGTACATACGAAATCCAAATGTTCCACGATGGAACCCAAACGACACTTCAGTGTTTACTCGGTAGTGACTTCCTCACCCCGAAAAGCATCCGAACCGTGGTCGTCCACATACAAATACCTGTTTCCTTCTACAGGTCAGCAACAAAGTGAACTCCACCGGATTACTTCCAACTTCCATACACGGATTTCAGTGGCAAACACAGTTATTGTTTCTCATCCATCGATAGAGAAAACAAGCAGGCTGGTGTCTCTCTCCCTTCTCTCTCTCTCTTTCTTCTTCTTCTGACTTCTTCAACAACGTCATTACGTCCTTTATCTTCTATTGACGTAAGCACGCCCCACACACACATACACACACACTCTCTATCTTAAGGGGACTTTCACTGAGTCCGTAACACCTCCCACCTAAAAAAAAAATTTTCCCAAGAAAATTTTAACCGCGCATACAGTTAGTAATGTTAATAATTATCATGCTACACAACTACAGACTATCAGATTAGTATAGATACATGTTTCCCATTTAACATCGGGAAAGACAATCAGCAATCACATTATCTTTGCCTTTAATGTGAGTTATCATGAGATCAAACTCTTGCAAAATTAAACTCCAGTTTAACAGCCTTCTGTTCTTGTTTTTGACTCGGCTCAGAAACACCAATGGGTTATGATCTGTATACACAGTCAATGGTTTCTGAGCAGTGCAAACATATACACTGAAATGTTGCAAGGCTAAAACAAGCGACAGTAATTCTTTCTCTATGGTGGAATAATTCTTTTGATGCTCATTAAATTTCTTTGAAAAGTAAGCTACAGGATGGTCAATATCATCAAGGTCACCCTTCTGCAACAACACAGCTCCTGCAGCTTCATCACTGGCATCTACTGCTAATGAAAATGGCTTTTCAAAGTCAGGTGTTCTGAGCACAGGATGGTAGCATAAAATGGCTTTCAGCTTCTTAAATGCTTCTTGACAAGAGTCTGTCCAAACAAACTTTACTCCCTTCTTCTGAAGATTAGTTAGGGGAAGAGCAATATCAGCAAAATTTTTACAAAATTTTCGATAATATCCAACCATTCCCAAAAATCTTCTAACAGTCCTCGTACCTGTGGGAATAGGGAACTCAGATATTGCTTGAACTTTTGCCTGAACAGGAGCTTGCTTGCCTTGACCTACAACATAACCAAGATACGTCACAGTGGCATGGCCAAATTCACTTTTAGCCAAGTTAACTGTAAGGTTAGCCTTGGAAAGTCTTTCAAACAACCTCTCTCTCTCTCTTTCTTCTTCTTCTGACTTGCTCACCCTGAAAAGCATCCTCAACAGACAAAGCAGAATAAGCTTTTTGAGCTTTACCTTTAATCACACTCTGTACCATAAGAGCCCATCCTTTCCTTGGCCAGTTTGAACTCACAGCAACCTTTTCAAAATGTTGGAAATACTGATCAACCTGATCTTCTTCAAACGGAGGGACTAATCGAACCTCCCTGCTGGCTGAAAAATCATCATCAGAATCAGATTCCGAACTCCTACGCTTCATTTGTAACTCATGCTGCCTCTGTTTCTCCTCGTTATCCAGCTCCATCCTCTTCAATTCCATCTGCTTCATTGCTAGATCAGCCTCTATCTTCATCTGAGTTAGCTTTTGTTCAGTCTCTAATTTCTTTTGTTCAGCCTCTAATTTCTTTTCCTCTTGTTCGGCCTCTAATTTCTTTTGTTCTCGTTCAGCCTCTATCTTTAACTGGGTTTGTTCTCGTTCAGCCTCTATCTTTAACTGGGTTTGCTCTCGTTCAGCCTCTAATCTCTTTTGTTCTCGTTCAGCTTCTAATTTATTTTGCTCTCGTTCAGCCTCTATCTTTGCCAGCTGCACCTGTGCCTCAGAAATTGCTATTTTACTGCCAGGAAACTGTTTTAACACTTCCTTCTCAAACACTTTCTTTTCCACATAATGGCCAGCTATCAGTCTCTGAATATCTGCCTTTCTCATAGACTGCTTTACTTCTGTAAGGTTTAGCCTTGTAGCAATCTTTATCAAATCATCCTTTTTCGCCACCTCCAATCCCTTTTGGGTTGGTGACTCCAAAAATGCCTTAATATCCATTGCTGCTGGTTTCCACACACACAAGCCAATTAAAAAGAATTTATCAGACCTCCCTCAAAAATCTTTGGATTGAATCTCGAACAAATTTCGTCAATCTGGGGTACAATCCCAGACGACACTCGTTAACCTTGGGAACTATCCCGGACGAGCCCCCAATTTTGTCACAAACCAGCAACAAAAGAAACACACTGAGCATGATTCAGTGTTAAAAACTATTTTATTAATCACTACTTATGATAATACGTAAAATAAAAGTAAAAAAAAATGTTAGTATGTTAGAATTCAAGAATGTTAAACCTCGAACGTTAACCCCAAAACTAAACTCTTCGTGTGTGTGTGTGTGACAAAGTCCAAAACTCCCAGTTCCTGAATGGTTCTTAAAGTTCAGTTCCGCAAGCCATAAGGTGAAACATGAGCAAGGGCTTCTTCAACAACCACCGTTGTCTGAAGATAAGATGTAGATGTAGAAAAACATAGAGAGAGTACATACGAAATCCAAATGTTCCACGATGGAACCCAAACGACACTTCAGTGTTTACTCGGTAGTGACTTCCTCACCCCGAAAAGCATCCGAACCGTGGTCGTCCACATACAAATACCTGTTTCCTTCTACAGGTCAGCAACAAAGTGAACTCCACCGGATTACTTCCAACTTCCATACATGGATTTCAGTGGCAAACACAGTTATTGTTTCTCATCCATCGATAGAGAAAACAAGCAGGCTGGTGTCTCTCTCCCTTCTCTCTCTCTCTTTCTTCTTCTTCTGACTTCTTCAACAACGTCATTACGTCCTTTATCTTCTATTGACGTAAGCACGCCCCACACACACATACACACACACTCTCTATCTTAAGGGGACTTTCACTGAGTCCGTAACACTAGTGTCTTGCATTGGCTCCAGAAATGTAACATTATGAATTTGCTACATTAATTTCTGACCAGTCTCTATGAACTTTGCTTTCATGTACCAAGAAAGCTGTACTGTTATTTCTGTGAGCATGCAACAGCTATATTGCCTGTCCAGTGTGTCGTAGAACACTGTATCCAGTGCAAAATGAGATATTGGTTGAGAAAACAGTTGAGTTCATGTCTGTGGTTAAAAATGCTGCTGTAACTGTTGAAACTTGCACACAAAGAGTTGGTACTTTTGAAAAGATATTGGATATTATCCAAAAAGTGGGGAGAAAATACTTGTTGAAAAATCTGATTTGAATTCCAGAGAAATTAATATTCCCCTCTTTCTCACCCCTTTACCCTTATTAGGGTAATAGCAATAGTTAGAAGTTGTAGTATTTAGAAAATTATTGATTTTTCTTTCTTCCTATTCCAACAGTGAATTTCTTGCTCAACAGGCAGAGTGTTATGTTCAAGCAATACAATGGATTTTGCACTATTATTACCACGGTGTACAGTCCTGGAGCTGGTAGGTGTTTGGATGAAGATTCTTACGTAGAATTTTTGTGAAGCTGTACCGTTGTTTTATTCAAATGTAGTTCTACAATTTATTTTTTTTAACTGTATGGAATTTAAAGATTTATTCTTGGAACAAAGCTTATAAAGAGTATAGAGGTAATAAATTAAGATGCTATTAGTTCAGTCAGATAACTTTGCAACTTGGCATGTACAAATCACTTGCGGCCTCCACAGTAAAATTAGGGATGTTTGTTTCTAAATATGGGACTTGGATGTCCCTGGCAACATCTGCTTTTATTGTCCTTGAGAAGGTGGTGATGAGCCATCAGGATCCTTCTGTTGAAAATATTTCCACTTGTCAGGCAACAGACATTCTCGACCAAGTCACTTACGTGTATGACAAACAACTGAGGTCCCAGCATCAACCTTTGCGGTACACCACTCATTGCAGACTTCCAGTCAGAAAAACGCTCCTCCACCACTACCCTCTGCCTCCTATCACCAAGCCAATGTTAGATCCAGTTTGCCAAAACGCTTTGGATCCCATGTGACACAACTTTCTGGGCCAGCCTACCAAGCAGGACCTTGTCAAAAGACTAGCTAAAGCCCATGTTTTCTGCCTTGCCTTCATCAATTTTCATAGTAACCTCAAAATACTTAATCGGATTAGTGAGGCAGGATTTCCCATGCACAAAACCATGCTAACTTCCCTAATCACTCCCTGCCTTTCGAAGTTATCATAAATCCCATTCCTAAGAATTCTCTCCAATAGTTTCCCTTCTACTGCCATAAGGCTCACTGGCCTGTAGTTTTCTGGCTTGTGATACTGACCTGCTTGATCCATGGAAGTAGAAAATGTTTTATCACTTTCCAGCTGATGCCTTTAAAATGACAAGGACTTTGGGGAGTCAGACAGTAGGGCACTCACTGTGGGATGCTCATCTTAATACTACGTTTAAGAAGTGTTCAGCAGGGATCTTTTCTGATGCAAATATCTGATTGCAAATTCTTACACTATGTTCCACTATATAAACTGGAAGTGCAGAGAAGGTGGCTGGCAACTATTTTGGTGACTTTTGATGAAGTATCTGCCTTGGGGTCAATTATATACCAGTTTTCATAGAAACTATTGAACAGGTTCATTAGAAATATATTCCAGTGAAGGTGCATTTTCTTCAAATTTACCACAATTTTTGAGTTGCCCTTCAACAATGAATTAAAATATAGTTTCTAGTGAAGCAATAAATTTAGTGATTCTGATGAAAGATTGTCAACCAGTAAGATTAACTTTGTTTCTCTTTCAAAAATACTACCAGACCTGCTGAAAATTTTGTTTCCCTCCTGCCCCCCCCCCCGCAAGATTTCCTTCAGTATTTTGCTTTAAGACAATTTCTTGTATTTATATCAATATTGTAATGCAGTGCCATTTCAATAATTGAATGTCTGTTTCACTGCTTAGGTACTACCCTTTCCATTATGCACCTTATCTGTCGGACATCTGCAATATTAGTAAGTTGAAGATGACATTTGATATGGGAAGACCATTCAAGCCATTTGAGCAGTTACTTGCTGTTCTGCCAGCAGCTAGCAAAGATCTTCTGCCCAGTTGCTACCAGGTAAATTAAATTTGTTTGGTATTTAAAATAATAAAATTGTAAATTGGCATTTTGCTTAGAATTACCTGTGATAATTTGCATAATGTATCATAAATTACCAGCAGAATTCAAATATTCAGCTTTCGGTTGTTTCCCCTCCCCCAATACCTACAAAAGGTTAGGCTGCTTTGTGGTGTTTACAGCAAAATAATAGATCTTACAAGCACAATAGATGATAGATATCTTAGTAAAAAAAAAAGACATCTTTCATAATACCTGTAAAGCTTAATATAATTGATTATTGTTTTTACTTCCTCAGTTTTTAATGACTGATGAAGAATCTCCAATCATAGAGTACTATCCTCCAGACTTCAAAACTGATCTAAATGGCAAGCAACAGGAGTGGGAAGCTGTTGTACTGATTCCATTTATTGATGAGGTGAATATCTTTTGAATGTTACCACTTGGTGTTTCAAGACTTAAAATGGTTAAAATGAACCAGTCATCACCTTTTAATGTCTAAATGTGACTATTCTTTAATGAAGTGTCTCTTTCATTCTTGATTTGAAAATAATGATTTTTTTTTTCGTTGCCAGTAAGCAGCCTGAGGTTTGTACTTGAACATGTATTTGCTAATGTCTTTTTCCCTTGTTCTAACTTAACTAAAATACTGTTGAGGGTGGTGTAGGGGAATTTTCCATGGAACTTTCGTGGTGCTTATTCATGGGTCATTCCATTGTACGTTTTTTGTTGACTTTTTAGATTTCTCTGTGATAGTGAAAACCTGGATTTATATAATACCTTCAAAATGGAATACATACTTTCGTGAATACTTTGCTTAAATACTTTCATGAGAGACAGGGAAATTAGGGAAAAAAAGGTCTGAAGGAATAAATACCTAATCACGATGGCAGTGTGGCAGGAACTGCTGATCCAAAGAATGAGTTTGGTTAAAGTTCTGAAAGTACTAGGAGTGATGGGAGGAAATGACAGAAGGCAGAAGAAACTGAATGCTCTTGACACCGATGGGGAGGCAAAAGAAGACGATAACCAAAAGACGGAATGATCTATGAAGAGATAAAATACTGGAAGGTGTTTCACTAGATATAGTGAGAAGGTAGAGGTATTTAAAGAGTAAGTTTTTTTTTAGAAGACATCGGTTAGTATCAGTGAGGACAATTTGCTTGGCAAGGTATCCTTCATGAAGGTTAGAAAGCTGGTAGGGAGTAAATTGGTGAAATCTAGACCAGCGTTAACATATGGGTGAGGCTTTTATGACCATAGGGATAAAGTAGATATAGAACCAGATGACGAACAAGGTACAGAAGGGTGACTGAGCAAGATATGAGAATAAAACAGTCTGACAGAGGTTTGGGAGGAGGAGCATAATAGGGGAAAATGTGAGGGTATCTACATTTTGGGAGGGAAAAACAGGATATTGTTCTAATGGTGAGAAAGTGCAGAATACTGTTGGGCAGAGGGATCAAGTTATCTTCATACATGAATTACACCAAGTCAGTACATGGGTAGAACAAGTTAACATGAAAGCAGATGGAAGGGGCATGGAGTATAAAAGTAGAGAAATCTTGCTTCGGTTTCACTCAACAGATTTGGTCTCCTTTAAGGATGGATGTACTTGCATTGAAGACAGTTCTGAGAAAGTTCATCAGGTTGATTCCTTGGATAAAACAATTTTCTGATGAGGAAAGATTGGGCCTATACTCCTTGGAGTTTAGAGGAACAAGAGGTGATAGTATTAAAAATGAGCAAGGTTCTAGGTAGCTTGAAAGGTAGGTGATGATCTGCAATTAGATCCCTCTTCATGATGTTTCCCCTCGTGGAGGAATCCAGAACAAAGGAGCATAGTTTCGGATTGAGGGCTGCCCATTTTCAATGAAGATAGAGGAACTTATTCTCCTGGTGTTGTGTATCTTTGGAGTACTATAATCCTGAAGCATTGTGAAGGTTAAACGTATCATGGCTAAGATGAACACATTTTTAGCCTACAGAGAATTTGGTGGTGGTGGGGAACATGCTGATAGTAGAGTTGAAACCAAGATCACATCAGCCTTGATCTTATTGAAAAGTGGAACAAGCTCAAGAGGCTATTTGGTCTACTACTCCTACTATTTCTTAGAAACATAGAAAAACTACAGCACAATTCAGGCCTTTCGGTCCACAAAGCTGTGCCGAACATGTCCCTACCCTAGAAATTACTAGGCTTACCCATAGCCCTCTATTTTACTCAGCTCCATATACCTATCTAACAGTCTCTTGAAAGACCCTATCGTATCCGCCTCCACCACTGTTTCCAGCAGCCCATTCCACGCACTCACCACTCTCTGAGTAAAAAAACTTACCCCTGACATCTCCTTTATACCTACTCCCCAGCACCTTAAACCTATGTCCTCTTGTGGCCACCAATTCAGCCCTGGGGAAAAGCCTCTGACTATCTACCCTATCAATACCTCTCATCATCTTATACACCTCTATCAGGTCCCCTCTCATCCTGCGTCTCTCCAAGCAGAAAAAGCCGAGTTCCCTCAACCTGCTTTCGTAAGGCATGCTCTGCATTCCAGGCAGCATCCTTGTAAATCTCCTCTGCACCCCCTCTATGGCTTCCACATCTTTCCTGTAGTGAGGCGACCAGAACTGAACACAATACTCCAAGTGGGGTCTGACCAGGGACCTCTATAGCTGTAACAATACCTGACGGCTCCTAAATTCAATTCCCCGATTGAAGGACAGTACATCATATGCCTTCCTAACCACAGGGTCAACCTGCGCAGCCGCTTTGAGCGTCCTATGGACTCGGACCCCAAGATCCCTCTGATCCTTCACACTGCCTAGAGTCCTACCATTATGACTATATTCTGCCAACATATTTGACCTACTAAAATGAACCACTTCACACTTATCTGGGTTGAACTGCATCTGCCACTTCTCAGCCCAACTCTGCATCCTATCTATGTCCCTATGTAACCTCTGACAGCCCTCCAAACTATCCACAACACCCCCAACCTTCATGTCATCCGTTGTTTTTATGGAGAGGATTTTGCAACCCTTTCCTCTCTTACCCCTGTTCCAGACTCTCGGTTATATAATTAAAAAGAAAATAAACCACAGATGCTGGAAATCGGAAATAAAAACCAAATGTGAGGAATGCTTGGTAGGTCAAGCAGCATCTGTGGAGGGGAAAACTGCATTAATATTTCAGGTCAATGACCCTTCATCAGATCAGGATCTTGATTGAAGGTATAAACATGAACTCTTCTCCAGCATTTTCTGTTCCTACAGAAATGTAATTGACTGAACTACCATTTAAAAATGGCCTGGCAAACCATTTGGTTCAAGGGATGTCTGGGGTGAGCAATAAACGTTGATCTTGCTAGAAATACCCACATTCTTTGAATAAGTAAGACAGTCATATTCCCAGGAGAATAATTGCCTTGAGAATCTCAAAAAAAATTAATGTAAATCCTTTTATTGCACTCTCATTACTGTACAATAAAACTGCACCTGTCAAAGTCTAACCATACTGAATACTGATATAACTATTTTAAAACCAGTTTTGAAGCCAGCATCACTAGAATAATGAAGATATCAGCAGGCATTCTGTTATAAACATGTGCTGGAAATCGCCCCCTCCCTTTGGAGCTCATAATGGACATTTCCATCTACTAGGGTTGCCATCTTTTTAAAACACTTCAACAAATTGCAGATGTGTTACCAAAACGGAATATTTTTCCATCTTTCAGAAACTATTATTGACAGCAATGGAACCTTGTAATGAGCATCTTTCAGAGGAAGAGATACAGCGCAATCGGCATAGTGGGTGCATCAAGTATTGGTATGATAAAGAAATTGAATTCAAATATCCATCACCGTGGGCAGAAAAATTTCCAGATGTGAAACAATGTCATGCAAGGTATTGAGATTCTAGCAATATCAACTTTCAAATTATTTTCTAAATCATTGTTCTGTGCATTAAGCGTCAACAACTGTTATAAGTTTTTATTTACTACTTCTGGTATTTTGTTACAGGCATGACGAGATTCCCATTGATGCGTGGAGAGTACCTCTTAGTTACATGTTAAACACAGTCACTGACAACAGTTCTGTTTACTTTTGTGGCTTTCCAACTCTGAAGCATATTAAGCATAAGGTAAGATTTACTCATGAGGAATATCTTTTATCACAGAGCTTGCTAGAGGCAGTTGCATTTATGAATTGGGAGCAGGGGATGACTACATTATTGAGGGCTTGGAGAGATTGAATGAGAAATTCATCTGTTCAGAGGTTGTTGGATCACCACTTGATTGTACGATTGTTCCATTGCCCATAATCAAGTCACAGCCACCATTCTTGAGGGACTGAGTGGACACTTGGGATTTTTGCTATTAAGGTGGAAAATCAAAGGAAATAACGTGAATGTTTGTAGACTCATAGATGCTGATGGGCTGTTTGATAGACCCAGCCAATGGACACAGTAGCATAGTAGCCTGTACCATAGATCCAGGGATATGTACTCAAAACCCACTAAGGTAGCTAGTGAATTTAAATTCAAATAATTTAAATAAATCTGGAATGAAAAAAATTAGTCTGTGGTGTTGTCTTATGAAACCATTGGATTGTCATAAAATTCTCCTCACTCACAAATGTTCTTCAGGGAAGGAAATATGCTGTCCTCACCTAGTCTCAATTGTACGTGACTCCATACCTGTAGCAATGTGTTGACTTTTAACTTTATCTCAGTTCGGATCAGTTAGGGATGATCAGAAAATGCTGACATTGTCTCCAAGTCTACCTCCATAAATTAGTAAATAAAACTTGAAAAAAATAGATTCAGAAATATTGTTGAGTCTTTAAACAAAACTGATATGAAATTCATGCAAATAAGTATGTCTCTTATTATACAAAAGAATATCTTGACTTGTCCAGTGAGCATTGATGCGGTTAAGACCCTGCATTGTGTAAAGGGATGCTCGTTATTAACTAGCTAAAACTTGACTGCCTACCAGTGAAGACCATGGCTACCTTGCTGATCTTCATGTTAATCCCAGCATCTTCATTATTCATTGGCATGAGTTATATCAAGCTGATGTAGTAATTCTACAGCGGAGTTGGTCTTGATTCCATTGGTGAAATAGGCTGGTTAGCCATTGCCTTGGAAAGTGATGACCAATATTAGTCTAACTCATAAACACAAAGCACTCACAGTACTAAAAGTTGTCATTTGGATTATCAAGTTTGCATTTGCTTTAAGCTCATTCTTCTGATTGTTACTCATACTTGTTTAATATGGCTCAAGGCTGAATGATCTCATCATGAAGGCACTTTCACAATTGCCTCTCAACGTGAAATCATGAAATTTAAACTATACCAGTGTATGGCAAATGAATGATGAAATTGGAAAACTTCCTTTAGTCTTCTGCTGGCTGATTATGGTCTGCAACTAGTGCTGGATATAAAGAAGGCTGCAGTTATCTAAATAGAGAGATGCACCAAGTCATTTACAATAATTGGAAGTAAGCCTTTCTTTTACGCTTTGTATTTCTTGTAGAAATGGAAAATGTTTGTCTATTTTTGTTTTTGCAGTTCTACTTAAAGAAAAGTGGGGTTCAAGTCTTTCAACAGCCGAGCCGTGGAGAAAATATGCTCTTGGAGCTATTGCCCAACAAGGAGGAGGAAGTATGTAATGGATTATATGAATTGTAACAAATGAAATTTCATATATTTATTTTATTTTACCTTTTTAAGAAAGGATCCAAAGAGACGTTAAAATTAGAATGTTCAATTTAAAAAACTGCTTTCCTGCCCCATTCCATCAATGAATCAGATTATTTTCAGGAAAAAAAATTGCTCAGTTCCTTGATTAAATGTAAATGCCAGATCATTCATCAGGTTTACACCAAAGCTAGCTTTTGCAACATTAAATCATTTTTCACAATCCAAAAGTGTGGGCATTTTTTAAAATGTATTAATGCCCAATTTCAGTCAAGGTTTTTTTTCATCATGCTTAGAATGCTGTCATTATTGAAATGTTGCATTTGTGAGGTGTGGAAAAGAGGAAACCCAACATTTATAATCCATATATTTAAGATTAATATAGAAGTCACCTGTTTCCCTTTCAGAATGTGGATGACGTTGCTAATCAGGAGCTGGGAAGGTCTATCTTTTTGAATTGGCCTCATCTTGAGGAAGCTCGAGTTGTTGCAGTGTCAGATCAAGAAACAAAGTAAGCACCAAATAAAAAAAAATGTTCTGAGTTGCAGTTTGAGCAATAGTGTGAGGCAGTGCACTTAGTCTTGTAGTTTGGGTTTTGAATTGGTGTTTGCAGAATAAAATTCCCTCTTGTATACTGTTTTCTTCCTCATCTGGAAGTCTACATCCAGTGAGCTGTTCATATTCTGTTGATGCATTCAGCAAACCAGGCAGTAGTTGTGGAGAGCAAAATCGAGTTGCTGTTTCCATGCACTGATGGGAGATCAATGACCTGAACTTTACATCTCTTTCTCTCTCCACCTTTGCTGCCTGACCTGCTAAATATTTCCAGCATTTTCTGCTTCACTTTTTCGGATTCATACTGGTTTACTTATGACAGCTTTGTTACTCAACAATGCAGATTAGTTCAAATGATTGCAAAAGTTAGCTCTGGGCTTAGGAAGTAGCATTAAACTTGCAAGCTGAGCAATTTTTAAAAGCATGGCAGGGTTCTGTACTTGCACGTTTCCTCACACTTATTACTCACTAAGAATCCACACACAGTATTCACATTATCAAGTATTGCCATTGGGTTGTGGAATTTCAGAAAATGTTGCAGTTGGACTGGGAGCTCTGTTTTGCAGCTTATTTATTAAGGTGAAATGAGTTTAGGATTGAACCTCTGACAGATTTCTAGGCCTTTTGCAAGTTATTAGAAGCATGTTGCATTCTAATTTTCAGAAAATTTGTAAGGCTAACCACATCATCTAATTTCATTGCTCTCCTATATGTAGGAGGATAGTTCAAAGTGATTGTATAATTTGAATATGCTACATTGAAATTTAATTCAATATCCATATACATTAATATTATAGGAGAATAGTGATCATTAACTATACGTTTTCATGAGCAATTTGATAAAAGCAAAATCAACCAAAGCTTCCCTGCTGTGGATTATTTCAATCTTTGAATATAGAATGTTGACCAGATGAAACTGACCTGCATTTGTAGATGTTCTACTCCCAAGCAACAGCACCTCTGCCCAGCACTTTGGGTTGTTGCTGTTATCGCTGTCGTCATCTCAACAGTGATTTTTTTTCTTGGAAATGGAACTTAAGAATAGGGATAAATGTTTTTCTTGCATCCAGAGGTCATTGTTAATCACACATTACATTAATTCCTCACTGTGTGTGGATGTTTGAAAGCTGTTCGAAACTTGGATGAGTGAAGTGGTGTTATAGTCAAGCCTTAATAAGACATCGACATTTCATTATGAGTTTGAGGTCTGATCTGTCACCATTATATCAGTAATTTCAATACTGCATAACCTGATTATTCATCTACATTAGTATGCTGTTTGTTCTTTCAAAGTTGACCTTATTTTGTGCTGATTGCTATGTGATAGGTCATGGGTATTACTGCAGCTTCGAACCTGAGGAACAAATTAAAATTATTTTTTGTTCTGATCTTAATTAATGGAATGAAAATTGATTTGTAACATGCCTGTTTTATCTGCCAATGATTGATAGATTTTATTTAGAAGAACCCCCAGGAGTGCAGAAGATTTATACTGGGAAAACTCCACCACCTACTAAAGTAGTTTACCTTGGTGATGCAGAACAAGACATGTGGACGAGAGAAGTGAATAATATAACAGAATTGTAAGTACACACATGAAATGCAAAGTACTTATTTCATATTAATATTGAAAGTCATGATTTAGAGTGGCAAAATAAACAGAGAAAAATGCACATAGATAAATGAAATAGAATTTCTCTTAATTGACATTTTTCTTCCTTTCACTTCATTTTACCACTTCCTGGATTGACCAGTCATACTGAACAGAAAGTTTCTGAAATCTGGGGAATTGTAGTCATTGAGACACTGTTTGCACAGTCAGGATAAGTCACAAAACTAATCCATCCACTAATAGGCTGGGACCACATTTGACGGTTTAATGATTCTGGATTTTCTGTATGGAAGCAGCTCCCTTTCTGGCTCATTTATCATCTGATACAGTTAGTAGTTCTCTCTCCTCTTCTCCGAATCTGTTGTCATAGAGTCATAGAGTTATACAGCACAGAAGCAGGGCCTTCAGCCCAACTGGTCCATACCAACCAAGATGCCTCATCCAAGCTGCATTTTTTTTTTGGAACAAAGCCTTGACCCCTCCATCCCTTTCAAACCACTGTCCCATCTCCAATACTTTTACCATTCCTAAGTCCTTCAGTGTGCTGTAGCCTCCCAGGTTGAACCCTCTAGTTGAGTTTCTACCTGTGTCAGAATGTTGAAACAGCTCTGATCAAAGTCATTATCCTTCTATGTCATTTTTAAATGTCTGCAGACTTTAACGTGATTGATTCACACCATTCTCCTGCAGCGCCTTTCCACTGTTGCCCAGCTGAATGGGGCGACACTTGATTCCATTTTATCTATCTGCTCTTAGTCAGTGAATTGTTAACAATGGCTTTACCACATGCCCCCTCACCCCGCCAAGGGCAGTTGTCGACCTATTTATTATCTTTGTGGTCTCCTTGGCATCATAATTCAAAACATCCTTGTTTCCACATATTTAGTCATATCACAGATCTCCCCCTCTCTGGACCTTTATACTGTCCTTATATTTTTGGACTTGTGATATATCTATGTGTCATTAAGACTGCCTACTTCCATATCCATAACATCTGTCCTTCCCTGCTCCAACTCATCTGCTGAAATACCTATTCGTGTCGATGTTACTTTTAGACATGACAATTTCTTGGCTGGACAGCCTCCCTCCTATGTTCTCCAAAACTTGAAGTCATCCAAAATGCTGCTGCTTGTATACTCTCATTTATCCATTACCATTGCACCACCTGAGTCACATTGGCTCCAAGTTAACCATGCCACAATTTTAAAATTTGCCTCTTTGTTTTGACGTTTCTATGTGGCTTCACTCCACCCTATCTTTGTCAAACTGGCCAATAACTTTGTTCCAATAATTTTGGCTTTGTGATCATCCCCAAATTTAGTCAATCCATCGCCAGCAGCCATGCCTTCAGCTGCAGATCTGAAGTTCTCTCCCTCAGCCACTTCTGGACATGCCTTGTAACCTAAGCTGTTAAATCTCTGCCAACTTACGCTTCAGAGTCAAGGTCATCCAAACCTCAGTGTGGTTGCATTTGTGCACACTTGGAGGCTGAGCTCCAAAACATCTTTGATTCATTTACCAAAGCAAATAAGAAGACGGACTTTATGCTCAACATCCTCATAACCAATGTCCTCTACCAACCTGATCTCTGACAATAAAGATTTGGAACGTGACCCTGGCAAATATGGATCACTTCCTTGTCTCAGGAACCACCTAACAGTGAAGACAGACATTGATAATGAAATTCACCCCAGCCTTCGATGTGCCTTCGGTCGCTTGAAGTAAAAGGGTATATGAATATTGAGATCTCAGAATTGGCACAAAGCACATGGTCTTCCAGGCAAAGGTGATCTTTGCCCTACATGCTGAGTCATTGGGTTACCTGCAGCCAGCATCTTGAGGCACTGGAAAAATATCACCAACGTCTACAAAAACCTGCAAATTCACTGAAATGATAAGCAAACCGATGTCTCTGTCCTCTCCCAGGCCAACATCCTCAGCAATGAGGCTCTTGTTCTCAATCATCTATGTTGAGCTGGAGCAGACACCAGGCTCCTGAAACAGATATTCCAGGCTTTGTTGTACGAAGAGGTTGCCAAGCTGACACAGAAAAAAAGATTTCTGATGTGCTCCAAGCTTCAGTGAAGAAGTGCAACATCACCACTGATTCCTGGGAACCTCAGGCCCATGGTTGCTCAAAGTTGAAGAGATACATTTGGGATGGTATAAGGAATCTAAAGGCCATGCATTTGGATCCAAATGCATAACCCTGAGTAAATGATGGAAGGAGCACATCACCTCACAAATTACCTACCCATCTGTCCTGTCAGCCGCCTTCTGTGAAAGTCTGCTGTTCCCCCATTGGCCTTATTAACCACAAATCCCACAAACCTTGAGTGAAAGTAAGTCATCCTCAATTTCAAGGGACCGCCAAACAAGAAGACCTCCATCTGCCATAACATTCTCATGGTCTTTTGTCTCCACCACCAGCAGTCAGATTGCACTGTAGCTGTTTATAAACTGATAAACTGCATATGGTTTTATTTCTATTCATTTGTAGAAGTTCCTAACCTTTGTGAATGAAAAACCAATTTGTTCACACTCAGTAAAATGCACTCCCCTCCATGAACAACTACTGCTGCTTTTATAGAGTTGGGATGTTGAGACTGTACAAAAGATTCCCAGCAACTGTATCATCTCTACAACCAGGGCAAAATATTTTCTTCACTTTCCTTGAGAACTTTCTAACAAAATTACTACTATTATTTAAGCCCCAAACCCACCACCATCCACCCCCTCCCCACCCCTCACCACACACAGACACACAATCCCTAATATGCATCAGTTTGTTGGAAATCTCAAACTTATGGGACATTGGTGTTGCCTGCAAAGACAGCATTTATTGCTCATCTGTAATTGCCCCTGAACTAATTAATTGGCTGGGCTGTTTCAGAGGGCAGTTGAGAGTTGATCATATTGCCATGGGTCAGAGTTATATTGAGACCAGATTGGGGAAGGACTGAAGACCTCTATCAATAAAGGAGGTTTTAATGAACCAAATAGGTTTTTTTATGACAATGCAGTACTTTTAAGGTTATCATTATTAATACTCTCTTTTCATTCTCAGTATTATTTTTAACCAAATTTAAATTCATAATCTTCTGAGGTGGAATTTGAACTGTGTCTGAATCATTAATCCAGTCCTTTGGATTACTGTTAACCACTCTGTTTCAGTGCCCAGTGTTCACTGCAGAAGTATCTTAGGTAGTGCAGCATGTAGATTTTACTTCAGTTATAGCAAAGGCACATCTAAGACAAATGATGTGTAGTACAGCATTTCATTAACAGTGGGATTTTCATTATCAATGTGTTTTCTCACATTATAATGGAATTAACAGGAAAAGCAGATAATGGATAATTCACTGAAGATTTTGGAACAATGATGAGAAACGTATGAGTGGAAAGAAAACTAATGCTCTCACTTTTAAGACTTGGTATGAAATTATTTATCTTTGTGACATGAGTATTTTGTTTTATTAATCTTCCAGCAACACCATGGGTTATTAGTTTTATTATACTTTTTTTTCCTCATATGGCCTCTTCGCAAACAAACTAATTTTATCTTCTAATTTTGAAGATTTTTAAATTCATGCTTTCTTTATTTCAAAAAAAATCTTTTCAGTTACCACAAAAGGAAAGGAATCCTTATCAATGAAACATCAGTGCTTGTATATGCACAGCTCCTCACAGGTCGTCGATATGTATTTGGTCGCAATGGTGAAGTTACTTTGGAGAAAGAATGGTCAAAGCAAATACTTCCATTTGCTCATCATACCACAGTGAGGGTAAGAGCTGAAAATAAAGACAGTATTGCTATTCCAGTAATAATATGTTTTATATATCAGTTTTATTTTAATGTACTGCTTGGTTGTAATTAACTTTTAAATTATCCCAGAGGTGGTTTTCATGCCTATTTTTGTGTAAACTATCTGGTAGTGATCAAGTCCAACAAGTTTTAACCACAATATTTCTTTTTCAGAACCTAAAATCATTTGATTCCAGTTTCTCTCGCTTCCACACGTTGGATGAATTATTTCCACCCAGAATTAATGTTTTCATGATGGGGACTCCCTACTATGGCTGCATGGGAGAGGTTGGTTAATTTTGATACAGGAGATCTAACATTATAGTGTTTTAGGTAAGAGTGATTGCAATTTGGCCATGCTTGAGAAGTAAAATTGGCCACTAATTGTTTCAAGTGCTCTTGTTCGAATATAGTTTCTAACCTTGGTATCTCATTGGCTTACAATGTAAATACTTGCCACAAAAAACAACTCAGTCTCATGGTCAAATAGCAGACCTTGATCTTGACAACAGTAATGGTATAGTTTCACAGAAAAGGTTTTGTGGGAAGAGAGGACATTTGATTGCTGTTTCTGATCATCAACTTGAAGGATCATTGGTATACCTTGTGAATAGGGAAAGGGTAATAATCTGCTGTAATGTAACCTACTTAGAAATAACCTGCAGAAGTTGTGAATAAGTGAAGACTATATATATGGGGAGGACACCAGTGCAATATATTCTCATGCCTCCAATTTGCAGGAATAGGTTCCAATCAAAATTGTTTTATTGTTGAGCAACATTCATTTATAATATGATGCTCTGCATTAACTTTATTTGAATTGGAGAAATTGTGTACTAACTGTGTGCTAAACACACAGGATAGTAAAATTTGCATTGAACTACACTACTAAAATTTGCTTCTAACTTAAGTAGAATTAAAATTGTAAATGGAGTTCATTATGCATATTTTAATTAAATGTATAGCATTATCAACTGAGGTCTCAGTTCAACCACATGAATTGTATACATAAGCTGGCAGATAGGAAGAAAGACTTGGAATACTTGAATAAACATCTAAGCACTTCACCTTGAATTTAATTCGGTGGGTTGTCTAGACGAACACAACAGCTAGATTTGGGTTAACAAGATTCTGGAAAGTACAGTCTGATATCTTCCACGTTCCTTACATGGGAACTGTTACGAAGGATTCTGGAAGGACGTATACAACTGGCTGAGCATAAAGCTGTGGTTTATTTCAGTATTTAATCAGAAGAATGACATCTCTGGCAGTATAGCAGTCCCACAGTAACTGTGTTGAGACATGGATGCTACCAACAAATCCAAACGACATCTTGGTATGAATCTGATCAAAACTAGTATTCAGTTCAAGTTGGTTTAAGCTGCAGACTCAGCAAATGGAACAGATAGAGTTAAAGCCCTACTCTGAGACTGAAATACATTATCAGGGCTTTAATTTCATTGCATTTCTGAGGGGCTGCTATATTGTTGTACTTTTGCTCTAAACAAGCTATTAAATCTCGATCTTGAATGTGTCAGGTGGATATAAAAGCTCTACTTCACTATTCAAAGAAGAGTGATGGACTTCTCCCGGCATGCTGGTCAATCCATTATTATCCTACCAAAGCTGCCAAGGCAAATTTAACTGATTATCTTTCACATTGCTCTTTGTTTCACCCTCCTATATACAAGTATAACAGTAACTGTACTTAAGGATGTTATTGGATGTGACTGTTGTTAATTGCTAGGATGTGAACATCCAAACTCTCTTCTTTGTCTGTCACCTATTATAGCTGCTTTCTCCTCTTCTGCTTTGGAATCCAGTAAGATACACCAGGACATGTGCTTGCATATGACATTGCTGAAAAAAACTGAAACTGATTATCTTAATAGGTTCAAGACTCTTTGGATGTTATCACAGATGGGAGAATCCGTGTGGTTTTCAGTGTTCCATGTGAACCTCAGTTAGATGGCATTATTCAAAACCAGCATGTGAGTACTTGGTGTTAATTTGCACATTGGAAATATTGTAGCGAGCTCCATCCAGTGTTGCTATAATGGCCCTGTTCAAAACTATTATATCTTGCTGGTAGTGAAATTGGTAAATTGGGTTATTATTGTCACATGTACTGAAGTAGAGTGAAAAACTTTGTTTTGCATGCCATCCATAGAAATCATTTCATCACATCAGTGCATTGAGGTAGTACAAGGTAAAACAATAACAGAATGAAGTATTATAGTTAGAGAGAAAGTACAGTGCAGGCAGGCAATGACGTGCAAGGCGATAATGAGGTAGATTGTGAGGTTAAGAGTCAACCTTATTGTACTAGGGGACCGAGTCTTGTAACAGCAGGACAGGCTGTCCTTGAGCCTGGTGGTATGTGCTTTCAGGCTTTTCTGTCTTCTCCCTGATGGGATGGGGGAGAAGGGAGAATGTCCAGGGTTAGTGGGGTCTTTGATTATGTTGGCTGCTTTATTCTATAGGCCCCCCGGTAGCAGTAGAGATATAGAGGAGCAGATTGGCAGGCAGTGTTTGGAGAAAAGCAAAAATAACAGGGTTGTTATAATGGGAGATTTCAACTTCCCAAATATAGACTGGAACCTGCTTAGTGCCAAAGGTTTAGATGGGACGGAATTTGTTAAATGTGTCCAGGAGGGATTCCTGATGCAGTATGTCGACAGGCCATGTTAGATCTAGTTTTAGGAAATGAACCGGGACAGGTGAAGGATCTATTGGTGGGTGAGCATTTGGGGGACAGTGACCATTGCTCCATAACCTTTAAAATTGTCATGGACAGGGACAGGTGCAGAGAGGATAAGAGGATATTTAATTGGGGAAGGGCGAACTATGAGGCTATAAGGAGTGTCACGAACCAGCAGCAAAAGAAACACACTGAGCATGATTCAGTGTTAAAAACTATTTTATTAATCACTACTTATGATAATACGTAAAATAAAAGTAAAAATGTTAGTATGTTAGAATTCAAAAATGTTAAACCTCGAACGTTAACCCCAAAACTAAACTCTTCGTGTGTGTGTGTGTGTGTGTGTGTGGCAAAGTCCAAAACTCCCAGTTCCGGAATGGTTCTTAAAGTTCAGTTCCGCAAGCCATAAGGTGAAACATGAGCAAGGGCTTCTTCAACAACCACCGTTGTCAGAAGATAAGACGTAGATGTAGAGAAACATAGAGAGAGTAAATACGAAATCCAAATGTTCCATGATGGAACCCAAACGACACTTCAGTGTTTACTCGGTAGTGACTTCCTCACCCCGAAAAGCATCCGAATCGTGGTCGTCCACACACAAATACCTGTTTTACTTCCAACTTCCATACATGGATTTCAGTAGCAAACACAGTTATTGTTTCTCATCCATCGATAGAGAAAACAAGCAGGCTGGTGTCTCTCTCCCTTCTCTCTCTCTCTCTCTCTCCTTTCTTCTTCTTCTAACTTCTCCAACAACGTCATTACGTCCTTTATCTTCCATTGATGTAAGCACGCCCCACACACACATACACACACACTCTCTATCTTAAAGGGACTTTCACTGAGTCCGTAACAGGAGAGAACTTGGGAGTGTAAATTGGGATGTCCTTTTTGAAGGGAAATGTACCATGGAGATGTGGTCGATGTTCAGGGATCTTATGCAGGATGTTAGGGATAAGTATGTCCCGGTGAGGCAGAGAAGGAATGGCAGGGTGAAGGAACCGTGGGTGACGAGAGAGGTGGAACGACTTGTTAGGGAGAAGAAGGTAGCATACATGAGGTATAAGCAGTAAGGTTCAGACAGGGCCCGTGAGGAATATAGAGTAGCAAAGAAGGAACTTAAGAAAGGGCTGCGGAGAACTAGAAGGGGACATGACAAGGCGTTGGCTGGTAGGGTTTAGGAAAATCCCAAGGCCTTTTTCACGTACATGAAGGGTAGGAGGATGGCTAGGGTAAAGGTAGGTCCGATTAAAGACAAAGGTGGGAGAATGTGCCTGGAGGCGGCGGAAGTGGGAGAAGTTCTCAATGAATTCTTCTCTTCGGTATTCACCGAGGAGAGGGGTCTTGATGATGCGGAAGGTAGTGCTGGTAAGGGTAATGTTCTCGAGGTTGTAGATATCAAGAGAGAGGATGTGTTGAAGTTGTTAAATAATATTAAGACAGATAAATCTCCAGGGCCTGACTGGATTTTCCCCAGGCTGCTTCGAGAGGCGAGGGAGGAGATTGTTGAACCACTGGTAAGGATCTTTGAGTCCTCGTTGTCCACGGGGATGGTGCCGGAGGATTGGAGGGTGGCGAATGTTGTCCCCTTGTTCAAAAAAGGTAGTAGGGATAGTCCAGGGAATTAGAGACCGGTGAGTCTCACGTCTGTGGTGGGTAAGCTGTTAGAAAGGATTCTAAGGGATAGGATCTATGAACACCTAGAGAATCATGGACTGATTAGGGACAGCCAGCATGGCTTTGTGAAGGGAAGATCTTGCCTCACAAGCCTGATAGCATTCTTTGAGGAGGTGACGAGGAAGATTGATGAGGGTAGTGCGGTGGATGTGGTCTATATGGATTTTAGTAAGGCGTTTGATAAGGTTCCTCATGGTAGGCTTCTTCAGAAGGTCAGAGGCCAAGGGATCCAGGGAAGCTTGGCTGTGTGGAATAGGAATTGGCTTGCCTGTAGAAAGCAGAGGGTTGTGGTGGAAGGAGTGCCCTCGGATTGGAGGGCAGTGACTAGTGGTGTCCCGCAGGGATCGGTTCTGGGACCTCTACTTTTTGTGATATTTATAGATGACTTAGATGAGGGGGTGGAAGGCTGGGTTGGTAAGTTTGAGGACGACACTAAGATCGGCGGTGTTGTGGATAGTGTGGAGGACTGTCGGAGCTTACAGAGGGATATTGATAGGATGCAGAGCTGGGCTGACAAGTGGCAGATGGAATTCAATCCGGAGAAGTGTGAGGTGGTACACTTTGGAAGGACAAACTCCAGGGCAGAGTACAGGGTAAATAGCAAGGTACTTGGCAGTGTGGAGGAGCAGAGGGATCTGGGGGTTCATATTTATAGTTCACTGAAAGTTGCCTCACAGGTGGATTGAGCAGTTAAGAAGGCCAATGGGATGTTAGCTTTCATAAATCGTGGGATTGAGTTTAAGAGCCGCGAAGTGATGATGCAGCTTTACAAAACTCTAGTTAGACCACACTTGGAGTACTGTGTTCAATTCTGGTTGCCTCATTATAGGAAGGATGTGGAGGCGTTGGAGAGGGTGCAGAGGAGATTTACTGGGATGCTGCCTGGATTAGAGCGTATGGAATATGAGGAGATGCTTAAGGTGCTAGGGCTTTATTCACTGGAAAGGAGGAGGATGAGAGGAGACATGATAGAAGTATATAAAATATTGAGAGGAATAGATAGAGTAGACAGTCAGCGCCTCCTTCCCAGGGCACCAATGCTCAAGACGAGAGGGCATGGCTTTAAGGTTATGGGTGGGAGGTTCAGGGGAGATGTCAGGGGGAGGTTTTTCATCCAGAGAGTGGTTGGTGCATGTAATGCACTGCTTGGGGTGGTGGTGGAGGCAGATACATTGAACAGGTTCAAGAGTTTGTTGGATAGGCCCATATGGAGGAATGTGAGATAGAGGGATATGCGGGAGGAAAGGGTTAGATAGTGTGAGGGTGGTTTGATGGACGGCACAACATGGTGGGCCGAAGGGCCTGTTTTGTGTTGTATGGTTCAATGGGTCTATGGTTTACCTAGGCAGCAAGAAGTGTAGACAGAGTCCATAGATGGGAGGCTGGTTTCCTTGATGTGCTGAGCCGTGTCCACAACTCTCTGCAGTTTCTTGCAGAGTGCAATAATCTCTTTCAATCTGTAAAATAACCCATTGACAGTCAAACCTCTCCCTGGTACGGTAAGGGCCCAAGCATCAATCCCCATGGTACATCCCCACTCACAGGCTTCCAGTCACAAAAACAGACTTAATATTACCTACGGCTTGCAACTATACCCAGTTTCATTTTCTGAGGAGTTGACAATGGAATTAACATGCTGCATTCATCAATAAACTTCTGACATAATGAAAAACAGGTCATTGATGAAGTAGCTGAAGATGGTTAGGCCAAGGACACTGCCCTGTGGAACTCCTCAAGGGTATTTAGGAATAGTCAATAAATTCTAGCAATGCTAGCAGCACCAACATACTTGAAGTGAATAATAAGAAGTAACCTTTGTGCATCTGTTTCCTATCCTCTTGCTTTGTCTGTGATAGATTCTCCCGATTAGTGTAGAGCCAAGAAAATTTGTTCCATTAAACAGAGCCAGACTGGCCTTGATCTGTCCTCCAATCATTTCTTTGATTTATCCTACCTATTCTTTTGATCGACACTTGTTATTTCAAAACTATAGGTAATGGGACATAGAACTTACTTTATTTTGAATCAGCAGTATTTGTTTTAGGCAGTTACTGATTTTATGTAATTGTTTCAGAAATATTCTACAAAATATAACCCTGGCTATGTCGTGGCCAGCCGCCTTGGAGTTACTGGGTATCTTGTGTCAAGGTTAACAGGCAGTTTGTTTATTGGGAGAGGATCAAAGGAAAAGTAAGCATCCCTTTATTGATATTTCCTATGTGTTTACTTCTGTTTTGAGTTCCTTCTGTTGCCACAAAGATGTTTCAATTCTCTTTGATACAGAGAAAATATTAATAATGTTGCCTTATGGAGGGAATATGGATAAATAATCATAGGCTATTGTTTTACCCAATGCATTTCTAAACAGCTTGTATGCCATGAATCTCCTTGATAAGGATTGGTTAGGTGCGGTGCTAACTTGAGAAAATTACCAGATCTCTGAGGTCTTGGCTTTGAAATGCAGATCAACAAAATTGATGCTTTAGTGTGCTCACCCAAGCTCCATCGGTATGGGAGCAATCAGGCCATAGTCTTCATTAGTGCTTGCACCAATTGGAGTTCCAATTTAAATGGTAAGCTCACTTGATAAGTTCCCATGTTTAAATATTGGAAGGAACACATCAAGGTAGAAATATCATTATCTGAACTATCATAAAATTCTTCATTTTTTTTGTTTCCCAAGCCTTAATTTTGGAATGTAAAGGAATTACAAAGCACATGTTTGAAATCAGCTTCATGGCATTGAATTCTTCGTTAAGCTATTCATTCACCCATGAGATCTGTTGTACCTCAAGTGACAACCTAAGATTTTCTGAGCATTGGGGGTGGGGGGCGAACAGGCAAGAGTTTAGTGCATTAATACACTGCATGTGCAGAAATACTGAAGTTGCTATCAGTTTTATAGGTGGTCGGTGGTGAATACTGCTGCCATTACTATCACATAGCCATTGATACTGGAAAAAATGTGCAGCAGGGTTTTGTTTCTCTACACCAAGAATTGTAAATGGAAGAAATCCAACCGGATTTATAAACATGTATTGCCAAGAAAATTTTAAGGGAGCCTTTTAGGAACAATTGTTGTATATAATCAGTAATTTATTATCTTAAATTTCATTTTGGCAGCCCTCTTGGAGAACAGAAAATAAATGTGGGGTTGAATCTGAAGTTTAATAAGAAGAATGAAGAAGTGCCAGGTTACACGAAGAAAGTTGGGAATGAGTGGCTATACTCTTCTGCTGTTGAACTGATTCTGAGTGACTATCTCGAGAGGTAAAGGATTATCTTATTGTGTACATAATTCCACTTATCCTCAGCAAAATATTTTTTTTGCAATTGAAGATGGAATTTTGGGTATCTGATCACTTCTAGCCCTGTGATGTCAGTATTGGTTTATTATTGTCACTTGTACAGAGGTACAATGGAAAAACTTGTCTTGCATGCTGTTCGTACAGATCAATTCATTGCACAGTGCATTGAGCTACTAAGGGTAAAAACAATAACAGAATACCGAGTAAAGTGTCACAGCTACAGGGAAGTGCATTACAGGTAGACAAGGTGCAAGGTAGATTGTGAGGTCAAGAGTCAATCTTATCGTATAAGGGAACCATTCAATAGTCTTATCACAGTGGGATAGAAGCTGTCCTTGAGCCTGGTGGTATGTGCCCTCAAGCTCCTGTATCTTCTGCCTGATGGGAGAAGAGAGAATGACCTGGGTGGACAGTGGAGTCTTTGATTATGCTGGCTGCTTCACCAAGGCGGCGAGAGGTACAGACAGAGTCCATGGAGGGGAGGTTGGTTTCCACGATGTGCTGGGCTGTGTCCACGACCCTCTGCAGTTTCTTGTGGTTCTAGGCAGAGCAGTTGCCATACCAAGCCGTGATGTATCCAGATAGGATGCTTTCTGTGGTGCATCAATAAAAGTTGGTTAGAGTCAAAGGGGACATGCCAAATTTCTTTAGCCTCCTGAGGAAGTAGAGGCACTGGTGAGCTTTCTTGGCTATGTTATCTACGTGTTTGGACCAGGACAGGCTATTGGTGATGTTCACTCTAAGGAACTTGAAGCTTTCAACCCTCTTGACCTCAGCACCATTGATGTAGACAGGTGCATGTACACTGCTCCCTTTCCTGAAGTCAATGACCAGCTGTTTTGTTTTGCTGACATTGAGGAAAAGGTTGTTGTCATGACACTATGTCACTAAGCTCTCTCTCTTCTTCCTGTACTCTGACTCATCATTATTTGCGATACGGCCCACTACAGTGATATCTGAAGTCATCCCTTTCAGGATTGCTAAATTAAGTTGAAGTTTGGATTCAGTTCTGGAGTACTCCGTACACTGGAATATTTGGTTTAAAATACTAAACTTGTATATCCATGACTGATTTTTTTTTAAATATTGGTAGGATTAAGTTAACAAATCCTCTTTATGGGTCAACTGAATGATACTCAGTTAAACCTTAGTGCATAAACCTTTCATTCCCAAATATTTTTTTGAACATTACACTTGGGAAACAGTGAATATCAAAGATCCCATGGTGGCACTGAAAGGAGAGCATGGAGATTTCTAGTATCCTGTTGAATTTTTTTCCCTTAACTAAATTCACACAAAGGAATTTTCTGATCATTATCTCATATTTGTTTGTGGAATTTTGCTTTGAACAATTTGGCTGTCATTTTTATTTGTCAGTTCTCTTTGAAACATAAGATCGATTACTGTTAAATATTAAAGGAACAAAAGATGAAATTAGATTTTTTTTAATCACCAAGTTATTAACTAAAATGTCTCTGTTCTGTAAATCCTCTACACTTAGAATGTTTTACTGCAACTGGTTATTGATGCTCAGATTCTGATGGGATTTCAAATGGAAATGGTTATTTTGAAAGTATAAAGAACGGAAGTTGAACAGTAAATTTACAACAGATAACTCTTAACTGAATAGTCAAGACCAAAGATTCATAAAGAAAGTTGTGCCCTTTCTTGTTATTTCTAGTGTTTCTTTCATCTGTCATTTTCTGGTAATTATTTTGAATACATTAAACTGGTAATAGCAAATAATATTAATTAACCCAAACGTAAACACAAATTTTCATTTTTAGGTTCCCTGAACTGATATGCCACATTGCTAAAAACAGCCAAGAGGATCTGTACTATGAGGATGACATTTGGTCTGGAGAGGATGTTAATGGGTGAGATTAATGTACTTGATGCTGTACTAACCCTTCTGATTCAGCTACAGTTTTATAACCACTTGAATAAACTGATTGGTGATAAGGTTGGCTCCATACCAATAGGAGTAGATCATTTGTCCCTCAAGCCTGCTCTGTGCAATGAGCTCCATTGTCCCTTATGCCCAAAAACCTTGGGTTTTGAAGAATCTATCATTCTCTCATTTAAAATTAGCAATTGACCTAGCATCAGAATTCTGAACTTGTAACACCATTTGCTTGTAACATTGTTTTCTACCTTAAAACCGGAAAGCTCCATCCCCTTGGTTCAACCTATACATCAAAGCTCTCTTCACTATTGGTTGCTGGATAGTGTTCAGGTAAGGGTATTTGGGCTGCCTTTATGTAACAGAAAAGTTTCCCACCTTGTGTTGAATATAAATATTCATTGTAAGTTTATCTAAAATCATGTTAACCCAGCATTGATCTTCAGTGAACTGTGTATTCCTAGTCAGTCTTTTGCACTGTACATTATAATAATTAAGCTGCAGCTTTTAAAAATTGTTCCAACTTTTAACAGTCCTGAAAAGGTCCAGGAAATTGGAGCCTGGTTGAAGACACATCCTGTCAGTAGTTTGTCAAGAGCATCTTGTGACTTGAACTTATTGGATGCAGCAGTCATTGAAAAGATTGAAGAGGAGGTAGAAAGCTGCAAGGTATTTCCTGTTTAAGTTTCTAAATAACTAGATTTAAAAAATCCCTTTTTAGTTTTAATTCCTTCACTCCATCCTTTCTTCCATATTGAAATAAGTTTCCTTGTGGTGAGTCTGTTTGATTCAAATTCTACGTTGTCAGTGGTTGCCTGCTACCTTCCAGTACATCTTAGTAGCAACTCTTAATGTGTGAATGTTGACAGGCTACTGAGCTCTGTGCTGTTTACATCTTATCTTTGCGTATGTGCATTCCACTGGGTCACTAAGTAGTGATCAAGAAGGAGGTATGAATGATTTTAAGTTCTTTTTCCCCTTCCAGTTGTTGAACTCCTTGCACCATTTCAGTATCCACAAGGCTTGTCCATTGGTTTTGGGGAAAATCCAATCAGTGCTTCTGTATTTTTCCTGTTTCCACCCCCACCCCTCCCATCAGGCTCAATAACTTTGATTTTGTGTGTGGTAATTCCTTGATTTTTGAATGTTCAATTTATGAATTTTTGCTGTAATGCCATTGACTCTCTTGGGGTATTTGTCTTCTATTTACAAAGCTATTTTTCACTTTGAATAGCATGCCCCTCACCTTGCACTGAAATATGCCATGATGCATTTTGCTGTGATGACTTTAACATAGTAAGATGTCAAAGAGCATTAACAGAAAATCTGACATTCAGCAACATAAGGAGCTAATTCATAGAGATACGTTTAAAGAAACAGTTATAATTAGGGTGCTCATGAGGCCAAATATGGAAGGGCTAAAGATGGAAAGCAGTGAAGTCTTAAAGGGATTTGAGAATATTAGAATTGATACATTGCTTAACTTGGGAGCCAGGACAGGGCTGCAAACATAATAGTATGGGTGAGTGGAGTTAGGATAAGGGCAGCAGATTTCTGAATAGGCCAAGATTACAAAGGGTGGAAAGTGAGAGACTGGTTCAGGTGTGTGTTAGAATTGATAAGTTTAGAGGTCACAATGATAGCTTCAGCAGCAGGTAAGTCGGGGTAGGCACAGATTCAGGCAACTTTTACAGAGGCAGAAATAGGTGGTGGTGTAAATACATGGCCAGTAGCTCATCTCAGTCGTCAGCTGTGATAGCAAAACTGAAAGTCTGGTTCACCTTCAGGGAGTTACCATAGAGAGGGATGGAGCTGGTAGTTAACGAACAGCTTGTCATGGATGTGGCTTTGGTCTTCTCAATATTTGGGTGATAGAAAATTCTTTTTGTTTAATATTAGATGCTGAACCAACTGTTTAACAATTCTAAAACAATAGATGGGTTGAGGAAAGTAGTGGATGCAAGATGAAGCACCAACTTTCAGATGGAAATTAAGCCTAAGGTTTCTGATGATGTCACTGAAGGCAGTATGTAGATGAGGGGACCAAGGATAGATCCTCCAGGAACACTAGAAATGGTGCATTAAAGGGAAGAGAACTAATGACTGGTGGATGTGACTGAATAGATAAGAACGGATGCTCCTGCAGATAAAGATTCTTCTACTTGCAAACTAATGGTTAATCACAATGGAGACAGCAAACTCATTACCAGTTAAGTCTGCTTCTGATGCTCTCAAGGCAGGTGCTTTGGTGCCTAGAGCACATAATAAATGTCCCAGATGACATGGGTACATTCACAGGCAGATGCAGATAATTTCCTGGGGAGAACTTTTCTGCTGTCTCATACCACTGCCTCAGCTCACTGCTGCATCTTTTAGATATAATTATTCTCTGCAATCCTATTATTAAAATGAGTATTTGATAACCTCTTCCAATTTTGCAACCAAAGGTAATATTTCTGTTTCGTTTTCATTGTTGGATTTAATGTGACACTTGGATACTTTGAACATAAAGCATAGTTCATAGTTTAATATTTTAAGAGGAACAATGTTGTCCATTTGGTGAAGGTGTTAAGTTTAATATCAATGTTGTCATTATTCTTAGCAAAGAAGAAGTAACAAGAAAGTAAGAGTGACTGTGAAGCCACATCTGTTGTACAGGGTAAGTTCAATTATTCTGTTTAATCAATGTAATATAACTCTGAAATCAAAAGATTTGAGGGAGATTTTCCATTTGATAAGTATAGCACCAGTAACCAAAAATCTATGTGTTAGTTCATAGTTGTGCTACTGGACAGTATAGGATCTTGAAATCAAAATCCAGACTTTACTACTATTTGTTTACTTTGCTAATTGAGAGAGAGAGTTTTTGTCTGCTATTATAAATAATGTATGTAAATTACATATCTGGAGCACATGTACAGAACAAAGAAAATCATTCCTCTCATTGGGTAAAATTTTGCTACCCATCTGAAAGATGAAATATCTGTCTGATGCCAGGAATAAATATGAACATTATTTTCTTGCACCTCAACCTGGTGGGTACGGCCACAGTTTTACTCTCATTGGAAAATTTTCTGATTTTGCAGTCTGTGCTGTATACTAGGGTAAGTGTGGATATACAGCCAAGTGTCCTCTTAAAATTAAGAGAAACAAAATTATATAAAAACCCAATGTGCTGGAAACATTCAGCAGGTCAGGCATCACTGTGGATTAAGAAACAGGGTTAACATTTCAGAGCATCTTCTGATTGATATTCTGTAAAGTCTAATGCCATGAAGTATGGATGGTACAACAGAACTCATTTAATATTTCATTCCATCTAAACTCAATCATCCCAAATTTGGTAAGGTGCTGAGTGGAGGCAAGAACACAAATTAGAGGATCTGTTGCTTTGGGTTATTGGCAGCACAGCCTTGTGACTACTATTTTGAATATTGACAGTGGCCTTTTCTTTGATTTGCATTGTCTTCTCATTCTGGAAGGAGCAGCTATATAACAGGAAATAGAAACAGAGAGCAGAATACTGTATGCCCCTCTTCATCTACTGCTTCCCCCATTATCTTCATTTTTGTATCCCTTTATGTCTTTTTTTCTTCCTCACTCAGAATGCAGCTAACTGTGGATAAGTTCAGAGATTGTGCTATTTCATCCAATTCTGAGTGAAGGAAAGGTGTATCGAGGTGGGCCTAGTCCAGTCTATACAATGCTTCCAAACAGAAGAACTCTGCAACATGTAACTGGCTTGAAGCTTTATTGCTTTCTTTTCATGGGGGAGTGAAAGAACTCTGATTCTCTGCATGGGCAACAGCCTATTGTAAGTGAGGGGATGATGGGAAGAGCCCAACACTAGAAGGAACACTATGCCAGACTAGACTTTTTGACCTGTTAGATTTTTGGAGATCTGGAACTTTGGTGCATTCGTAAATAAAATAAACTGCTTTTCCTTTTATCAATTAAACTGCATTTTAAATACCTGAGTATTTTCAAGGTTTTTTTTTCTTTCTAAGTTTTTATTTCCCTACACAGCCTCTGGAGCAGCAACATGGTATAGTCCCAGACAAAGATGCAGAGTACCTTTTATTTGATCGTGTTGTGAATGTGAGGGAGGACTTCTCTGTTCCTGTTGGTCTTCGAGGAACTATCATAGGAATGAAAGGAGGTGAAGTTTTAAAGAGTATGATATTTAGAGAAGGTTAAGTGCCGTGAATTCGGATAGGGAGAACTCAGATTTTAACCTTTATAATTAAACACTTCTTGTAGACTTTTAAACTGTCTGTCCCACTTGGTTGCAGTCTTTACACATTGTTTTTGCTAAGGCCAGAGACAGTCTTGCTTCACTCTGGCGTGCTTTTTATGGGAGTCCTGTGTCTCCCTCAATGGTTGGGATCAAATAAAGTTCTAAGACCATTCCTCAGTGGCTCTATTTTATGGAGACTGTCTATTGTTTCAAATAATTTCCGTGTGTGTTTAATTTTGAGGGTTTCCCTATTTTCAAGCTTTTAAAGTTTGTAGTTAGTAAGTGGCTTTTGCAAGGTCTTTGGAGTTTCTGTTTGGCTGAGCTGTGTACAGATTCCATTTGACCCAGCAATTGGGATCTTCATATTTACATATTTATTTGTCTTAGTTTTTAATGTATTATTATTTTGTAGTTTACTTTGTTCTTACTTCTTAGATTCATCTGCTTTTGTTTTTGGTGTTCTTGGCCTGAAGATATCATGCCTGATTAAGTGTGTATTGCTGCTGTAATAGTAGTAACCAAATTAATTGAAAACCTTTTTGAAGCATTTTTAACATGGTTCTCAAAATATCTCATTATTCTATGCATTCCTCCCTATTTCTCCGTTATAATTTGCCATAATGAATTGCTGTTCTCATCATCTATCCCCACCTGTTGCCAACATTATTTAAATTTCTCATGCTCCTACGTAATGCCTTGGTGGAAATGTTGCTTTCCTGTACCTTTCGCAAACTTACCCTTCAAATTCTCCTTCAAGCTCACTTTGCCTGAACACACACTTTCCTGTTTTCATTCATGTAAATTAATGTGTTGATGGTGACACAGTTAGGCACCACGTTTAATCACTAAAGTAAAATGAATTTGGAAGAATGATTTTCTTCTCCAGACTCATTATAATGATGCAATAATGTTCACTTAAAATCCCACTTGGTTGAGAATCTCACATCATATTACCTGTCATTCATTTTTAGGCAGTATCTTCACTAAATCAGTTTTAAATTCAGCAAAATAAATAATGGGAATGGTAAGAATGTTGATATTCAAAGTTTAACTCAACCAGTCTTTTAAAACAAAATTTTTGATTCATCAACCTTCCCATCACTTCCCACCATTGCCACAACCTTTTTTTGTGCATTGCTCAGGTTATCTGGACTTCTGGAAGCATTGTCTTGAACAATTTACATTTGCAATAGACCTTATTTGGATTGGAGCCATAAACTATATGGTTTTCTGATTAGTGAAAGTGGAAATAAAGTGGTATTTTGCTGTTGTTGAGGAAATTCTGCTTTTCTTGTCAATAAAATTTTGTACTTGTCTTCTTTGTATAGCTGAGCGAGAATCTGATGAATTTTATGAAGTGTTATTTGATGAAGAATTTCCAAGTGGACTTAGTATAAGGTTTGTGTATATTTAGAGGGTTGGTATTTTCTTTGAATTTACTTAATTCACTGTTCAAATCAATTAGAGCCACATTTGTGTTTTCATTGATAGGCTTTGCTAACTAAATGATTTGTCCTTTAACTAAAGTAAAAATAAGATTGATTGTGCTGTATGGAAACATAATTTAGTCTGAGTTAGTTTATTTTTATGGGATTTGGGTAAGGCTAGCATTAATGCATTTACTTCCTTAGACTATGAGTACTGAAAAAAAAAATGGAGTTTTGACACCTAATAATGCTACAATTGCCTTCAGATGCTCTCCGGGCCGAGGTTATAGACTTCCAAAGTGTGCCTTAATCAACCTCAGTCATGGTAATCGCTTGGAGTTCGGAAACCAGAAAGCAGCAACATTATTAAAACCACAGCCAGCACCAGTACCTCAACATCCTATGTATCCTTCTTCACAGTCTGCTCAGAAAGTATCAACAGGGGGTTTGAACCACTCCCCTCGGTCCCTATTTGTACCCACACAGGTATAGTTATGTAATTTAATTAACTGTATAAACGAAAACTAATATTGGAAATCTGAAAAATAGAAAATGTCAACAGGAAACAATAAGCCAGCTGGAATCCAGGGAGAGGATAGATGAGTTAATATCGCAAATGCTGTTTTACCTACTTGAGCATTTCCTGCTTCCGCCTTTTTTAAATTATTTGAACTGATTTTATGGATCTTCTGTGTCTGCTGGTCTTGCAGGCGTACCATCTTCCTGCAAGAAAAAAGCTAAGTGTTGGGGAACTTTTCACAGACTAGTGAAAGTCTAGTTTGATCCTAATGCATACACATTCCATGTGAATTAACAGAAGAGGGGAAGGTCATTTGGACTAACAGTTCAATGCCAGTTCCTAACCTTTACTGCTTAAACTTTTTCCCTCACCCTCTAAAATATATTTATGCTGTTGTCCAAGTGATAGAAGTGATTTCCATATGCTGATCATTCTCTGGGCAAAGTAGTTCCTCTTGAGTTTCATACTGGGTACATTAGAAACTGTCTTCTGTAACGACCCCTACTTCTGGTCATCTTCAAAAATGGAAGTATCTTTTCTATAAGTTCGGTGTTAAACTCGTAAATAATATTTTTTTCCTGATATATCTGCTCATTTTCAGTTCTGATATTATCTTCGTGATTTTTTTTGACATATATCTGCAATGATTCCATATCCTTTCCATCACATGAGATAAGATTTGTGCTCAGTACTCTCAATGATGGTTTATCAAGGTTTTTTTATGTTTGCATCCCTGATTTTTCAATACCATACCTTTAGGAAATAAATTAATATGTTGCTGCTTTAATAATGTGAGAATCTGTACCTTTGCTTATCTGTCCTGTTTAGACTCTTATTTTTTTCAAGGAATGTGCATGTCCACTCCCTATCAAAATGTGTGTCCTGAAATTCATTGTATAAGTGCATGCCCAATCTCCACAATAAGTTGTACAGTCTTTGACTCATCAAATTAATTGAGAAAATACAAATCTATTACTGAAAGCCAATGAGACTGGGGCGAATCTATTATTACCTTGTATTGAAGATTGGTAAAGAACAAAAAACAGGATAGGAATAGATTAATCACTTTTAGATCGGCAGGCACTAATGAGTGGGGTATTGCAAGGATCATTGATTGAGGCTTTCTATTAATTTATAACAATGATTTGAACAAGGAGATTGCATGTAATGAACCTATGATTTCTGATGATGCAAAGTTAGATGGGAAGATAAATAAAGAGGATGCAAGGAAAGACGGTCAGATTTAAGTGCAAGGGCAAGAACATGCCAGGTGAAATATATTGTGGAGATTAAGGAATTTTTCCACTTAGGTTGTAAAAATGGAAAAGCAGAATTTATTTTACGTGGTGGGAGACCGGGAGTTGTTTGTATTCACTGGGACTGAGGTATCCTTGTATTTGTATCACAACTAACATGAGGGTAAAATTAAGCAAAAATGATATTTTAGCCTGAATTATAAAGGGGTTGCAGTATAAGCGTGATATAATCCTGCATTTGTAGGGTCATGGTAAAGCCCCACTTGGAGTGTTGTGTATTGTTTTGGTTTCCTTATCAGAACTCTCATTTGTTTCTTTTTAGAGTGGATGCAGTGAAAGTTGCCTCTGTTGATTTAAGGATGAAAACACCTGAAGATTGAGTAGAGTAGGCCGATACTCTCCGGAGTTTAGACAATTTAGATGTGATCTCAATGAAATGTATAATATTCATAACGGGGCTTGATGGGATGGATGCTAAGAAAATGCTTTCTTAGTATCTTAGGAAGTCTCTAGCAACGTGTTCATGTGTCTCAGAATACGAGATCAGCCATTTAGGAACAAAGCTATGAGTTTCTCCACTTTAGAAATGTGTACATTAGGCAATTGTGGATACTAAGTGGTTGAGTTTATTTATTTCTGGTTCTAAGGGATATGGGTATATGGCAAGATGATGGATGAGTTAGAAGATAAGCTGTATTCTGACTGAATAGCAAGTGGTCACAAGTGTCTGAATGCCCTACTTGTGCTCCAATTTGTTGTGTTCTAATGTGAATGGGTGTTTTAAGAGTACATCCACAAAGGTATTTAAATGTTCCGGTATGGCAGTAATACTCCAGTTTACTAACATAGTCGGCTCTTGAATTTCTTAGATCCAGCATTATTCCAGCATGATGTGAGATATTAATTGTGTCTCCCTCAAACCCATTTTCTGCCTGGTGTTCTGAAATGCTTTGAGATTAAATGGACTAGGCTGATGTTCTCTGGATCATAATGGGTCTGGTTCACTTTAGAATCTATACAGCACTGTAACTTTGTGTCAAAGACATTGATGTGCCAACAAAAATCACATTTTTGTCTGTACATTTTAACATTTAGCAACTGAATGGAAGACAACCATATCTCAGGGCAGAAAATCAGAGCAATCAAATCAACCATCAGAAAGCAAATGGACCATCTAGCTTTCAAAGAAATGATGATCATGAACACAAGGGAGCATCTGCTAAAGCGGTAGGAAGGATGTTCACTGATTAAAATGTATTTAATTATACGTGAATATCTTTATAAATATAGTAAATATTATGTTCCTATTGTATCTCTTCCTTTCCTGCATACATTAAAAAAACAAAATTTTGAACTGCTTTCTTCCTCTGGTTTGTATAGTAACATCAAACAACAGGTTGCCCATCCAAATTCAATTATAACATGAAGAATCTGGTCTTTATTGAGATATAATATTCAGGATAATCACAGTTGTCCTACAATTCATGTTGTGCAGAATTTTAACTAACTTTTTACTTGATCATTGAATTCCAAGCATACCATCAGTAAAACGTAATGAAACAAAGACACATTATGTGGTAACAGAATGGTGAACATGAACCCAGTAAACTACACCAGAACCCTTCAAATCTCCATAGATTGTTTTATTGCCAGGGTTATTGCCCACATCAGCCTTTTCCAAGTACAGTATTACTTATGTTCTGCATTTTTCTCAGAGGGATAATAGAAATTGTTGTTATGTATAGTGTGAAGGCCTCCATTGTTAGATATATTGATGCATTGTTGTGTACACTGTCAGCTTGGTTATCCCTCAGGGTACATTCACAAGATATAGTGCTGACAGTGCTAAAAGGGACTATTATAACATTATATGTGGGGAGAACTGTTACTGGCAGTGCAGATGTGCTGGGAACCTGGCGTAAAGCCCAATGTCATTCTCACTGTTGCATACTGGTGTGCCAGGAACCTGACACAAATCCTGCCCTCTGTTGGTCCTCCTACAGCATGAATTCTTGATGGATTGGTTTGCTGAGGCTGCCTGTGACGACTGGCGTTAGACTGGCTAGGCCAAGCAGTGCAGCCATTCAGTGCTGAGGTATGGGGCTGAGATGAGCGTCCTGGCCAGCACAGTCAGAGTGGGCCATTGCTTTGGGGCTGGCAGTAGCCACCCCATGTGTTGACAGACCACCCAGATCCTACGGTATTTCTTAATGCCTCTTCTTGGATGTGATTAAAGGTGCTAACTGCCCTTCTCTTTGTTTGGCTACACAGCTCTCCCCAGCATGGAGATTTCAGTGATGAGCTCAATGACCAATGACCCCCATTGAACTTGAAAACATTGAGAAATCTTCGAGCTAGGGAGATAACATCCCCCATCACTTTGAATAGGAGGTGATGAAAGAGACTGTAGGATCTGGGTGGTCTGTCAACACATGGACCACCCACCGCCAGTTCCAGCAATGGCACACACTCAATGTTCTGACCAGTGTTTCTCCTTGAGCTCCACATCAAAGCAGTAAGCAGCTGCACAGCTTCCCCCAGCATGTCCAACACCAGCTATCCCCACACCAAGTCATGGACAAAGCATTACCGCAGGAATTTCAGCAGGTCTTTTTTCCAAAGTCTTGGCACAGCAGTGAGGAGGGCAGAGGTTCATGCCATGTTCCTGGCGCGGTCGTGTGCTCTGCCAAATTGATTTCTTCTTTATAAACTTCTAATAGTTACTTGCCTCTGAGTGTTAGACTGGATTACCAAGGATGCTATAATGAATGAACACTCTGTGGGTAGAGCAAAGCAGTGTAATTTCCATTTTCCAAATTGGTTTTCTTTGTCCTGTGTGTTGCAAATGTACAGGTGAAGTGAACTTTGACTATGTCATACTGGTATGCTAAAAGGTAACAAAATGACCTTTTAAAGGACAAGTTCATTTTAGAGCAACAAACAATCTTCCAGAGGAACTTGGCCTGCTGAGTTCCTCCAGCAGATTGTTTGCTGCTCCAGATTCCAGCATCTGCAGTCTCTTGTGTCTCCAAAGTTCATGTTTGAGCAGTTAACCCTATTTACTCATGGTATGTTACAAGAAGATTCAATGTTTTTAAAACTGTTTCAAAAACTGTTGAATATAAAATTAAATATCAAAATGAACATGAGCTTATATTCCTTTGAATGAAAACTAATTTACCACTTGAGCTGAATTGCATTATATTCATGTCATAGGATCAGCTGAAACTGGATGAGTTTTCCAATGTATGGCAGTCCTTACAAAATAATTTTGGAATTTCACCCGTCCCTATACAAAGCAATTCTCATAGTGCAGAATTAGCCTGCAAACCTTCTTCCAGTTGGCAAGAAAAGGTAAGTAGAGTCATAACATCCTTCTGTGTTGTTAAATTTTTATTTGGCCCTTTGTGTCGATGCAGATAATCTTAATATCACTTTCAAACTTGAAAACTTTGACATACTTTCAACTACAATTCATCACATGTTCCTTTAAAAGAAGTATAAAAGAATTTAAGATAGTCCAGATAACAAGCTATTTCCATTATATTTTTGCATGCTAACGAAAAGATGACCTTTGCTTTCATTTTTACTGCATCATGTTTAACAACTCTTGGAGATGTGTTGGAAAAAGTAAATGCTGAGATCATAAAACCCATGTTTTGGACAGATTGCATTAAAAATTCACATTAACTATTTTACTGCCGACTGGCAAAAGACCATCTCCATTGATCGTATCCCTCCAGGAGAATGTGATGTTATGTTTGTGTTTTGGGCACACTTTACGTTACTTACTCTTTACTACCTTCTTAGCCCGTGTCTGGTTCAGCATCCATTTCAGGAATTCCATCCCAAAATCCCACGACTGCAGAAAATAGTACGCAACCATTCAAAACAGATGGGCAACAAAAGCAGAGATGGGTACCAGGAGAGCAAGTGGCACGGAGCAGGAAAGGTAATGACTGGAATGGACTCAGTTAAACTTTGTAGTTATGGCCATATTGTTAGATGAAAATAAAACACCTAGTGTTTCAAAGATGCCAGAAGTTTTGGTACCTCACAACTATTTTGGAATTTCTTCATTTTTAGTCAGTGGTTACATCTAACAAATCTTAATTCCATCCAAGGGTTTAATACAATAAGTCTTTTTTTCAAAAAAAAATTACTCCCTTTCATTAAGGATCAGAAAGTAATAGGAAATGAAACGTGTTTGTTTTCTTTAGATTGTTTAGATGTGTTAATCCACTAAATAGATTTCACGCTCTTGTGAAGGTGAAGCAGCACAAATGCATTGGAATGAATGGCCTCCTTTGTGTTGTAAATGTCCTATGACTCTTTGAGCAGCATATTCACCACCCTGTTTGAATAACCAAATTTGGGCAAAAAGCTGATTGTAGCAGATTTGTCTTAGGCTTGGCGGAGAAAGATGAAATATAGGATTTAACAATCGATCCCTACACTTGTTTTAGGTTTTGGAATTTTTTTTATATATCCTTTATCATTGAAATTTTGACCAGATTTTAATCATTAATTTGTTTGATAAATTATATCCTTTGTTTCTTTCTAAGTTGTGAATTTTTCTCTGAAGTAAACAAATCTAATAAAAGTCAAGAAAATTGAACGTAGAGGGAATAATCAGTAGATCAGGTAACATCAGTGGAAGGAGAAGATAATGCTTCAGATTTTTCATCAGAACTCTGATATTCATAACGGTCTTTGATTAAATACTGTATGTGAGACATTTGAGGACAAACCTAGGAAAAATTGAGATTTCTGAGTAAGCAAAGTTTTCAGTTCTTTGACTCAGTGTTGATTTTTTTTCTTCAGAATGATGATAGATGTAGCCATTGTAATGAAATAAAATTGTCTTGTGAAGTATTGAGTCATGCAAAGAAAATAGGGCTGAGAATAATACTTTTATCATATTTGAAATGGTTTGGGTTATTTTACATTTTAAAAGCAAAGCTTGAGATTGATTTTTTTCATGCTTTATCTGCAGTGACCTAGAAAAAATGTATTTGTCCAAATTACAAACTAAATGAGGCTGCCTACTTTTTTACTTATTGATAAGAAGAAGTATTTTATGAAGGAAACCAGCAATGTTTCCAGAAGTATATCTTGCAAATTATGTGCCTTCATGTGTAAACAGCTGCCCTTCTATTTGTATGATGTTGCCAGGGATCAGCACATTGATGAGTAAGATGAAAATGAAGGGGTCAGAGGTAGATCTTTTGAACAGTAGAGTTACAGAGCAAATGTAGGAAGAGAAGCCTTTGTGAGTAGTTCTCTGGGTACAACCAGAAGTATGAGAATGAAATTGGGTGAATGCAATTATTGGAAGAGGAGAGTGGAGGATGGACCACACCAAGGGCTGCAGATAAGTCAAGAAAGATCTGAAGAGATTTCTGGCTCTTGCATGTTATCTGTCTTAAATTTCTCATTATACTTTCTCATATGCTTTCACCTCCTTTCAGTTTTTAAAATTTATTCAGCTATGTTCCTGTGCACTTTCTGCCCTAATTCTTCTTGGAGATAGACTCTGAACTTGGAAGATACTATCAGTTTAGCCTGGATGGTACACAAGAACCATGATGTGCTATTTACTGGCTGGAGTAGTGGTAGGGGTACCAATCATATGGTTGCTTTGTCCTGGATTGAATTAAGCTTCAAGTGTTGCAGCTCCACTCATCCTCTCATCCAGGGAAGCATAGATTATTCCGTCACAAGTTTTAACTTGTTCCTTGTAGATTGTGGGAACGCTTAGTGAGGATGAAGATTTGTGTGAAGATGTGTCATGTGCTGAAGGATACCCAGTCTCAGATCTCCACTATGATTATGTAGTTGCCCTAGTTTTGTTTTTGATTATTGGTGATCAGAGGATGTTGATGGTAGAGAAACTTGGTAATGGTAATGCCGTTGAATGGCAGGTTTAGACTTTTAAAGTCTTTCTTATTGAACATCGTCGTTGCCTAGTGTCAATGTTACACCATGTATCAACCCCATGTGTGAATATTGGCTGGAGCTTGCCGCATCAGGTATGGATTGCTTCATTTTTGAAGAGTTGTGAATGGAATAGAATTTGTGTCAATGCACATCCTATTTCTGACCTTGTAGAGGAAGGAAGGTCATTGAAGCAAATAAGATGGTGAAACATAGGACAATGATCTGAGCAACTCCTGCAACAAGGTCTTGAGGTTAGGATGATTGACAACCATAACCATCCTTCTCTATGTGAATTATTGAAGTGTTTTATCTCTGATGCTTGATAGCTTCATTTATACCCGAGCTCCTTGATATTTCTTTGAGGTCAAGGGCAGTCACTTTCATTTTATCTGTGTCATTCTGCTCTTTGCTTCTTGTTTGGATCAAGTTGTAAAGAAGTCTGGAGTTGAGAGGCCCTGGTGAAAGCCAAACTGTGAGCATTGGTGAGCAGATGACACTTAACAATCAGCAAAGCGATGATTGAGAATGGACTGAACAATAATTAGCTGGACTAGATTTGTCCTTTTTGTGGACAAGAAATAGCTGGGCAATTTTCCATGTGATTGGGTAGATACTAACATTGTAACTTTTCTGGAACAGTTTGTCTGGAAGCACAGTTAATTCTGGAGCAGATATCTTCACTACAACACCTAAGGTGTTAGCATCCCACATCCCTTGCTATAGTCAGTGCTCTGTCATTTCTTGATATCAAATTTGGTGAATCAAATTGGCTGAAATCCCACTTCTTAGGTGGGGAGTTCACGAGGAAGCTAAAATGGATCATCCACTCAATGAATGTGGCTGGACATTGGCACTCGCATGCTGTGCACTTCCATCATTGAGGTCAGGGATGTTCCTGATGCTGCCTCTCCCTGTTACCTGTTTAATTGTCAACATCCATTCATGATTAAATATCAAAGGACTGTTGAGCTTTTCTCTGATCCATTGTTTGTTATAAACTGTTCAATTGTGTATTTCTTCCAGATTTTGTTAACAACTTTATACTTGAAACATTAATTTATCTTGTATCTTAATAGATATTAACTTGTCCTATTGAGTTTCCTACTTTTACATTTCTTTCTGTCTCCATGGCTATTCAATATTTAATGTATCAGCACTCATTGCAAATGAGCTGTTCCTGGCGTCTGTCTGGCAGAATTCTTTTAAACAGTTTGTATTCTGAGAATTAAAGCTCATCATCTTGCATCCACTAGCAAAAGAGGACAACTCTGAAAATTTCAGGGCAAGGACTCGGGGACCTGAAAACTCTGGCCAGTCACTCTCATCACTTTCTAAACTGCCAAGTAAACAGGTATGTACATGTTTTCGGATTGTAACTTGGAATTTTATGTTCTGAAGTCTGCACGCAGACATTACAACATTTGTAAAACCAAACTCTCTGTGAAGACCAGTCATGCTTGATGGTTAGCAGCTGTTCATGGCTCAACACATCTTCGACTTCCACCTTTGAGTGTGCATATGTGGATGTCTGAGTCAAGTTGTGGCTCAGATGCTAGCACATCTTGCCCAGTGAGTTCTGCAGCAGAGCTGTGATGTGTTGTAAAGAAGGCTCAGATGTACATTGCCTCAGCTTTATGCTATGAATATCTGGCAAATGAGCAGCAGTTCCAACAGCACAGTGGCTCAAATGGCAGAGCTGCTGCCTCGCAGCTCTGACGGCTCAGGTCCGATCTTGACCTCTGCTGCTGTCTGTGACTGCATAAGTTTGCCCCAGCTGCTCTGGTTTCCTCCCACATCGCACAAATATGCACATTTGTAGTTAAATTAGCCACTGTAAATTGCCCCTAGTGTGTGGGTAAATGGTAGAATCTGGGAGGGAGCATATGGGAATGTGGGGACTATGAAATGGGTTAGAATAGGATCAATGTGAAAATCAGTGCTTGATGATGGGTGCAGCTTGGTCAGCCAAAGAAACCTGCTTCCATGTTGTATCTCTCTCTGACTCTATAACGTGAGAATAGGATTACTGCTTGACTCATTTTATTTTATTTTCCATTATTTGAATGTGTTGCAATTAATATTTCAATGTGTTTTTAATTTTAACTTACCATTTTGAGCATTTAATTATTTATACATTGAGTTTTTTTTTCAAATGTCTCTATCTCAAAAACATTTGACAATAGTTAAAAAGCCTTTGCTGGGCAGCAACTGGCTGAGAGTCTAAGCTTTGAGCTGAATTGAGCCCAGTGTCTGTCCTGATTGGTATCTCCCTTCACATCTGTGGGAAAATTAACAAAAGAATGCAAATGTAATCAATTTCCCAGTATTTCTTTCATCAGTGATGGCATAATTCATAGCATTGAATTGTTTAAAAACATAGTTTTAATTAAGCTTAGAACCAAAGAAAGACTGTGAAATCCTTTTGTGAAACCTTGCAGGTGTGTACTGGCAATAGTAAACAAAGTATGAAAATTCTCAGAAGGAATGAAGAGTCAAGTGAACAGAAGCCTGTTGTAGTAAACTGTCAGTCATCTTCATCTTCAACAGAAAAGAGTAATTCTTCCACCAAGGTAAGAAACCCACTTGCAGCATCAGATGTAGAGATATTGAGAGTGTTACGGACTCAGTGAAAGTCCCTTTAAGATAGAAAGTGTGTGTGTATGTGTGTGTGGGGCGTGCTTACGTCAATAGAAGATAAAGGACGTAATGACGTTGTTGAAGAAGAAAGAGAGAGAGAGAAGGGAGAGAGACACCAGCCTGCTTGTTTTCTCTAAAGAGGGATGAGAAACAATAACTGTGTTTTCCACTGAAATCCATGTATGGAAGTTGGAAGTAATCCGGTGGAGTTCACTTTGTTGCTAACCTGTAGAAGGAAACAGGTATTTGTGTGTGGACGACCACGGTTCGGATGCTTTTCGGGGTGAGGAAGTCACTACCGAGTAAACACTGAAGTGTCGTTTGGGTTCCATCGTGGAACATTTGGATTTCGTATGTACTCTCTATGTTTTCTACATCTACATCTTATCTTCAGACAACGGTGGTTGTTGAAGAAGCCCTTGCTCATGTTTCACCTTGTGGCTTGCGGAACTGAACTTTAAGAACCATTCAGGAACTGGGAGTTTTGGACTTTGTCACACACACACACGACGAGTTTAGTTTTGGGGTTAACGTTCGAGGTTTAACATTCTTGAATTCTAACATACTAACATTTTTACTTTTATTTTACGTATTATCATAAGTAGTGATTAATAAAATAGTTTTTAACACTAAATCATGCTCAGTGTGTTTCTTTTGTTGCTGGTTCGTGACAAAATTGGGGGCTCGTCCGGGATAGTTCCCAAGGTTAACGAGTGTCGTCTGGGATTGTTCCCCAGATTGACAAGATTTGTTCGGGATTCAATCCAAAGATTTTTGAGGGAGGTCTGATAAATTCTTTTTAATTGGCTTGTGTGTGTGGAAACCAGCAGCAATGGATATTAAGGCATTTTTGGAGTCACCAACCCAAAAGGGATTGGAGGTGGCGAAAAAGGATGATTTGATAAAGATTGCTACAAGGCTAAACCTTACAGAAGTAAAGCAGTCTATGAGAAAGGCAGATATTCAGAGACTGATAGCTGGGCATTATGTGGAAAAGAAGGTGTTTGAGAAGGAAGTGTTAAAACAGTTTCCTGGCAGTGAAATAGCAATTTCTGAGGCACAGGTGCAGCTGGCAAAGATAGAGGCTGAACGAGAACAAACCCAGTTAAAGATAGAGGCTGAACGAGAGCAAAATAAATTAGAAGCTGAACGAGAGCAAAATAAATTAGAGGCCGAACAAAAGATAACTCAGATGAAGTTAGAGGCTGAACGGGAACGAGAGATAACTCGGATGAAGTTAGAGGCTGAACGGGAACTAATTCGGTTAAAGTTTGAGGCAGAGGAGAAGGAAAAACAGAGGCAGCATGAGTTACAAATGAAGCGTAGGAGTTCGGAATCTGATTCTGATGATGGTTTTTCAGCCAGCAGGGAGGTTCGATTAGTCCCTCCGTTTGAAGAAGATCAGGTTGATCAGTATTTCCAACATTTTGAAAAGGTTGCTGTGAGTTCAAACTGGCCAAGGAAAGGATGGGCTCTTATGGTACAGAGTGTGATTAAAGGTAAAGCTCAAAAAGCTTATTCTGCTTTGTCTGCTGAGGATGCAGCTGATTATACCAAGGTAAAACAAGCTATTTTGAAGGCCTATGAATTGGTCCCTGAGGCTTATAGACAAAAATTCAGAGACTTGAGGAAATCTGCAGATCAGACTTATATGGAATTTGCCAATGGAAAGAGAATATGTTTTGAACGATGGTGCCTGGCTAAAAATGTAGATGGGGATTATGATAAATTGAAAGAATTGATACTGGTGGAAGACTTTAAAAGATGTGTTCCAGCTGAATTAACAACATATTTAAATGAAAAGGCAGTGGAAACTTTACAAGAAACTGCTAGGTTGGCAGATGATTATGCTTTAACCCATAAATCCAAATGGGAACAACCTAAAACCTTTCAAAAGAGTTACAAGGACAATCCAGGTAAACCAGAGATTAAATTGGGAGGTAATCAAAAAGGAAAAGATGAAAAGAAGCCAGGGCTGGAGAAAGCTGTTGAGCGTACTTGTTATTACTGTAGGAAACCTGGCCATGTGATATCTAATTGTGCCCTTTTGAAGAAAAAGAAGGAAGCTGGGCCCAATGCTTGCTTTCAGGCAATTAAAAATCAAAAAGGTTTAGGAGATGCTGTTAAAGACCAGTCCTTGCAAGAGGGAAAAGCGGAAAAGTTGGAGGAGGTGAGAAAAGAATTCCGTTCGTATGTATCAGAGGGTTTTGTTTCACTGAATGATGAGTCACCCCAGGTGCCAGTGAAAATTCTTAGAGATACTGGGGCTAGTCAATCTCTCTTGCTGGACAGTGTTTTAAATTTTGGTGAAGAAAGTGACACTGGTGAAGTAAATCTAGTACGAGGCGTTACAGGTGAGACCATGTCTGTCCCTTTTCACAGGGTGATTTTAAAGTCAAAGTTCGTAGAAGGACCAGTCGAGATAGGGATAAGACCTAGTTTGCCAGTGGAAGGAGTTTCTTTGTTATTGGGAAATGACCTTGCAAATGGAGAAAGTGATCCTGTGGTACGGTTAACGACCAAACCAAGGATTGATGAGTCTGAGAATGATCCAGATGTTTACCCATCATGTGCAGTGACTCGAGCTAGAGCTAGAGAATTAGCCAAGACAGACAGTCCGGTGCAGTCTGATGTGGTTCCTTGTGACAGTCCTAAACAGGAAGAAAATTATGATGCCTTATCTGAGACTTTTCTGTCTTCACTGGAGGATCAACATCCTTATACTGAGCCTGAATTTAAAGATTTGTCTTTGTCGAGGAAGGATTTTATGGTGGAACAGACAAAGGACCCTGAGTTGACAGAATTGAAAGAAAAAGCTCTCTCATGTGAGGAGATTGAAAAGGTGCCAACTGGATACTATGTCAAAAATGGAGTGTTAATGAGGAAATGGAGACCTCCTCATGTTTCTGTTACTGAGGAATGGGAAGTTATTCATCAGGTTGTTGTTCCAAAAGTTTATAGGGATGAGATTTTAAACCTGGCCCATAGTATGCCTTTGGGTGGTCATTTTGGTGTGAATAAAACTGTAGGGAAGATCTTGAAACAATTCTATTGGCCTGGTTTGAGAAAAGATGTGGTGATGTTTTGTCGAACCTGCCACACATGTCAGATGGTAGGTAAACCAAATCAAAAACCCCCTGTGGCTCCTTTGAAACCAATTCCTGCTTTTGGTGAGCCCTTTTCGAAGGTGATTGTGGACTGTGTTGGCCCCTTACCAAAGTCTAAGACTGGAAATCAATATTTGTTAACCATCATGTGTGCCACTTCTAGATTTCCAGAGGCAATACCCCTTAGAAATATTAAGGCTAAGACGGTGTCAAAGGCTCTTGTAAAATTTTTTACCTTGTTTGGTTTGCCAAAAGAAATCCAATCTGATCAAGGTAGTAATTTTATGTCAAAAATTTTTCAACAAATAGTCTATGAGCTGGGAGCAAAGCAGATTGTATCATCTGCATATCACCCAGAATCTCAAGGAGCTCTGGAGAGATTTCATTCTACTCTCAAAAATATGCTGAAGACTTATTGCTTTGAAAACACCAAGGATTGGGACGAAGGTATCCATTTACTTTTGTTTGCCGTTAGAGAATCGATCCAGGAGTCAATAGGATTTAGTCCGTTTGAGCTTGTGTTTGGACATAGGGTGAGAGGACCTTTGGAGTTGTTCAGAGAGCAATGGGTTAATGAGGAAGTTCACTTGAGTCTGTTGGACTATGTCCAAAAATTTAAAACTCGGTTGGAGAGAGTCTGCCAGCTAGCGAGAGAGAATCTGAAAACAAGCCAGATAAGAATGAAGACATATTTTGATAGACGTGCTCGGCCTAGGACATTCGCAGTGGGGCAAAAGGTGTTGGTATTTTTCCCTAGCCAAAATAATCCCTTGCAAGCTCGTTTTTCTGGACCCTATGTTATTGAATCTCGAGTGACTGATCTAACATATATAATCAAAACACCAGATAGACGCAAGAAAACACAACTCTGTCATGTAAACATGCTAAAACCTTATTATGAGAGGGATTCAGTTGTGGCCTTGGTGGATGGTGTAAAGGTTGTTTCTAGAATGCCTGATGTTGATGTTGAGGAAGGCCAATTTAGACCAAATATTGTTCCATCGAAACTAAAAAACCAAAATATCCTGGAGAACCTTGAAACGAAGTTGGACCATTTACAAGTTTCACAAAAACACCAGATGAGAGAATTAATTTTAAAATTTAAAAATCTGTTCCCAGATGTTCCAAACAGAACATCGGTAATTACCCATGATGTTGATGTTGGGGATGCAAAACCAATCAAACAACACCCATATCGAATGAATGTGGAAAAAAGTAAACTTGTTGATCAGGAAATAAAATACATGTTGGAAAATGATATTATTAGACATTCTACTTCAAATTGGAGTTCGCCCTGTGTTATTGTACCTAAACCTGATGGAACTGTTAGATTTTGCACAGATTACAGGAAAGTGAATGCTGTAACAAAGTCAGATGCTTACCCTATTCCTAGGGTGGATGATTGCATAGACAGAGTGGGAAAGGAAAAATTTCTTACATAGATTGACCTATTAAAAGGGTACTGGTGTGTTCCATTAACAGATAGAGGAAGGGAAATTTCAGCCTTTGTAACCCCTTCTGGATTGTATGAATACAATGTTTTGCCATTTGGAATGAAAAATGCTCCGGCAACATTTCAAAGAATGATTAATTCAGTGATTCATGGATTAAAACATACAGATGCCTACATTGACGACTTAGTGACTGGGAATGATACTTGGGAAGATCACATCTCTGCGTTAGAAAGGTTGTTTGAAAGACTTTCCAAGGCTAACCTTACAGTTAACTTGGCTAAAAGTGAATTTGGCCATGCCACTGTGACGTATCTTGGTTATGTTGTAGGTCAAGGCAAGCAAGCTCCTGTTCAGGCAAAAGTTCAAGCAATATCTGAGTTCCCTATTCCCACAGGTACGAGGACTGTTAGAAGATTTTTGGGAATGGTTGGATATTATCGAAAATTTTGTAAAAATTTTGCTGATATTGCTCTTCCCCTAACTAATCTTCTGAAGAAGGGAGTAAAGTTTGTTTGGACAGATTCTTGTCAAGAAGCATTTAAGAAGCTGAAAGCCATTTTATGCTACCATCCTGTGCTCAGAACACCTGACTTTGAAAAGCCATTTTCATTAGTGGATGCCAGTGATGAAGCTGCAGGAGCTGTGTTGTTGCAGAAGGGTGACCTTGATGATATTGACCATCCTGTAGCTTACTTTTCAAAGAAATTTAATGAGCATCTAAAGAATTATTCCACCATAGAGAAAGAATTACTGTCGCTTGTTTTAGCCTTGCAACATTTCAGTGTATATGTTTGCACTGCTCAGAAACCATTGACTGTGTTTATAGATCATAACCCATTGGTGTTTCTGAGCCGAGTCAAAAACAAGAACAGAAGGCTGTTAAACTGGAGTTTAATTTTGCAAGAGTTTGATCTCATGATAACTCACATTAAAGGCAAAGATAATGTGATTGCTGATTGTCTTTCCCGATGTTAAATGGGAAACATGTATCTGTACTAATCTGATAGTCTGTAGTTGTGTAGCATGATAATTATTAACATTAACTATGCGCGGTTAAAATTTTCTTGGGAAAATTTTTTTTTTAGGTGGGAGGTGTTACGGACTCAGTGAAAGTCCCTTTAAGATAGAAAGTGTATGTGTGTGTGGGGCGTGCTTACGTCAATAGAAGATAAAGGACGTAATGACGTTGTTGAAGAAGTAAGAAGAAGAAGAAAGAGAGAGAGAGAAGGGAGAGAGACACCAGCCTGCTTGTTTTCTCTAAAGAGGGATGAGAAACAATAACTGTGTTTTCCACTGAAATCCATGTATGGAAGTTGGAAGTAATCCGGTGGAGTTCACTTTGTTGCTGACCTGTAGAAGGAAACAGGTATTTGTGTGTGGACGACCACGATTCGGATGCTTTTCGGGGTGAGGAAGTCACTACCGAGTAAACACTGAAGTGTCGTTTGGGTTCCATCGTGGAACATTTGGATTTCGTATGTACTCTCTCTATGTTTTCTACATCTACATCTTATCTTCAGACAACGGTGGTTGTTGAAGAAGCCCTTGCTCATGTTTCACCTTGTGGCTTGTGGAACTGAACTTTAAGAACCATTCAGGAACTGGGAGTTTTGGACTTTGTCACACACACACACGACGAGTTTAGTTTTGGGGTTAACGTTCGAGGTTTAACATTCTTGAATTCTAACATACTAACATTTTTACTTTTATTTTACGTATTATCATAAGTAGTGATTAATAAAATAGTTTTTAACACTAAATCATGCTCAGTGTGTTTCTTTTGTTGCTGGTTCGTGACAAGAGGCGCAGTAAAAATGGATGATTAGGATTTTTGAGCTGGGGAAGATGCAATTAATTGTGAATAATTGATTGGTACTTGAATATTTTTATCGAGGTAGTGCAAATGGATTATTGCGTTTCAGTAGTCTGAATTAAGGACTAGGATTTAAATTGGAATTTCTCCTGTAACTTTTACATGGTGTAAGAAGTTGTTTTGATGATGGTTGCACTAGAAAGACGTGAAAATTAAGACTGAAAAAAACAAAAAGGGCTTGGGAAGAGTAGCAAGAAAAGATGACTAATTATGTATTATTTGTCTCTTGTAGTATTGCATATTTTAAGACCAAGTGTATTCTTTGAAAGAAATTCTATTGATTTAAATGGGGTAATTCTGTGCTCAAGGTCTCTAGAGAAAAGCTCATTATTCTAGTAGGCAAGTCTAGAAACAGTGGGTAATTTTCCTGTTAGAACTAGTTTGTTCAGCTTTTACTTAACAAAAAATAGTGAAATTCTGGAACTCTTCCCACCTGCCTCCACCCTTATAAAAAAAACTGTTGAGGAAGTCAGTTGAAAGTATATGGATTGGTTTTGATATTTTTTTGATTAGCAGTATTAATGGATGTGGAACCATGGTGGAAAAATGAATGAAAGATACAAAACAGCTATCGATGATGGAACAGGCTCAAGAAACTGCATGCTCCATTCCCAAACCTTATCCACTTGGCCGAAAGGGAAGGGGTACAAATTGTTAATAACAATAATTAAAATAACATATTTACAGTTGAACAGAGTGCAAGATTCACCCAACCAAGCATGAAAGATCACCCAGATGTTGAATAATGTGATTCTAAGATGATCAGTGTAAATGTGGTTAGTTGATGCAATGAAATTAATATCTTTTGATCTGGAAACTGAAGCACTGAATGTAAGAGCATCTATAGATGACAGTTAAATGTTTCTTTTTCTATTCTCTTTCCCCTTCTCACACATTTTCTGTCTATATTTATATAGAACTTGCCCCTAATATTTGCCTTAGACCATTGAATCCTTAGACCATTTCAATTTGCATGAATGTAAATACATATCTTACTGAATATAGCATATTCTATTATATTAAGTAATATCCTCACTTTTTAGTTTGGCCACAATGTCATTGAAGAGTGAAGATCTAAAGATTTTATGCTTCAAGTTGAGTTTGATCTTTGGATTTCTACAACTCTGGAAGGCAAAATCATCCTCATGAAATTTTTTCATACAATTTTTGTTTGATGTCGTGCTGGTTGTTGTGATCTTCTTCTCTATGATTACACTGTTTAACATACAGTTGGAAAGGTTCGGGGATAGTAAGGGTTTAGGAGGATATGGGTCAAATGCAGGCAAATGGGGCTAGCTCAGGAAGCCACCTTAACCGGCATGGACAAGTTGGGCTGAAGGTCTGTTTCTGTGCTGTGTAGTTCCATGACTGTATTTCTTATATCATGAAAACGCGTTATTTTTTTAAACAAAAGAAATTCTCAATGGAAGCTGATTTTGCCACCATGCCCTATTTTGTTGTCAGCTAATAAATGATGTATTTCTAATCTCATTTTGTCTTAACCTTTGGTCTTTGTTTTTTTTCAAAGATAAACACCATGTTTTTACATCTGCTGCCTTTCAAAATTGCTCCGAGGATTTTGAGCTATCCTTTGTAGTTGCAATTTTACTTGAATTTGTATTTGATGTTACCATGCAATATGTCAACAGGTCTCATCTGATTTTGAAGAACTGTTAGTTTCATTAAAGACATCCAGTGGACAAGCAGGGAAAGATGCACAAGACTCACAGTCCAAAGAAAATAAGGGAAATAATGGAGAACCTTTATCCCCACAGTCTTTTGCAATGGTAAGTATTGTCAAGGAAGTTACGTTGTTGATATTTTAAAACTACCCAAAGCAAAAGGGGATTATAAATTTTCTATTAACTGCAACATTTGTGCTTCTGAGAAAAGCAATGTCCAAGTCCTTAGCAATAATTTCATGTCCTGTTCACTTCATGAGTTTTGGCTTTTGGTCAAATTTTGCAACAATTTAGCAACACATTACTCCTGCAGAGTTCTGTCAAGCATTGTCTGATGCTCAGCTGCAAATATTAAGGTAGCTCTTTAGAAAGATTCTTCAAGGATGTGGTGGTCTCAACAGGCATCTCTAGGAAATTAAAGCAACTTGTAGATTTGAGGCTGCTGGGAGGTCAGTAATACTTGTAAGTTTTTGGTGCTGATCAGTGATCTCAGGTTTGGTTTCTTGGCCTTGTTTTAAAATTACTTCTGCACAGTGCCTGACAGCTGTTAGATACGTGCCGGCATTATTCTGCATAGTGCATTCAGTACCTAATCTATGTATCAAAATTCAGACATCAAACTTTACTCCAAGTGTCCCTGCACCCAATCTGCTCACATTTAGCATTGTATAGGGAGTAAGTCATGACTTATTAAGGGTACACCAATAAGATAGAAGTAATCAAGAATGAAAAATGGTAGTCAAGGTTTTTGGGGAAAAAAAATGAAATGAGTGGCAGCAGCATTTTCAAAAAAAGAGCAAATCAAACAAAATATTACCTGCGTTAGTTTTTCCACTAACATATTTATTTACTACTGGAAAAAAGACTTAGCAGCATAATAAATAAATTAAAAATAAAATTTTATTCAAAACTTTTACATGTTATACAGCATGGAGACAGGTCCTTTGCACTATTGTGTTCATGCTAGCTGCCAAATATTTGTGGTGTGTTTGGATTTTCAGAAGGCATTTGATAGGGTGCCACATAAAAGGCTGATGCACAAGATAAGAACGTGATATTGAGGGCAATGTATGAGCATGGAGTGAAGACTGGTTGTCGTATAGAAGAAAGAGTTGGGGTAAATGGGTCTCCTTCAGGCTGGTCGGAAGTAAGTAGTGGAGTGCCTGAAGAATCTGTTCTCGGCCCTCAATTTTTTGCGAGTTATATTACTGACCTTGAGGACAAGGCAGAGTGTGAGGTGTCCATATTTATTGATGACATGAAAATAAGTGAGGAGGGCATGTTGTGATGAAAATATTTGAACTCTGCAGCAGGATATAGGTAGTTAGATTGAGTGGGTGAAAGCTTGGAGACCAGCACCAATGATGGAAATGATGCACTCTATGCCATTAAACATCACTTGATCTTTGTAGGCAGCATGTTTCCTGTTCATAGCGAGCGCCATTCCTTTGTTGCTGACTACAGTATTCAGTCCAAGGTGCAAATTGGGCACAGTGGCTAATGAGATTCACCTATGTAAAAAAAAAACTCCTGAAAAGATTAAGTTCAATGCTGACAAATACAAAGTTCTGGATTAGAAAATGTGAAAATGTACATTTCTTATGAGATGGTAAAATGCTCGAGCTAGTCAGTCAAATAAGGGTCAAGTGTTTTGCTGGATGGATTATGAAATCTGGCCGTTCATTTCTTGCACAGGTGTAGAGTGCTTTAAAAACAATTGGTTTATCGGTGAGGATATTATTTATTCCACTATAGATGGTTTAAAAGCTGAATCTTCTCTTGGCAAGTCAATTTCTGTTATGTTTTACTCTCTTCATCTTTCCTATTGCATATAATTATTAGAGGGTTAAAGGATATTTACAGTGTTGATTCTGAAGTACATTTATTCTGAAGTATTATTTATTGAGGAAGTTTTCCTCCTTGTTGCTTAACTCGCTTAAAAAGGAAATAAGATAGAGTATTGAGCAAGTGTGAGGTCATTTTGGAAGGTCAAATGTAAGGGGAAAATGTACAGTTAATGGCAGGACCCTTAACAGCAGTGACGTGCAGAGGGATCTTGGGGTCCAAGTCCATACCTCCCTGAAAGTGGTCACGCCAGTAGATAGGGTGGTAATGAAGGCGTATGGCATGTTTGCCTTCATTAGTTGGGGCATTGAGTATAAGAGTAAGGAAGTAACATTGCAGCTATATAAAACTATAAACTTTGGTTAGGCCGCACTTGGAGTTTAGTGTGCAATTCTGGTCATCCCATTGCAGTGAGGATGTGGAAGCTTTGGAAAGGGTGCAGAAGAGGTTTACCAGGATGCTGATTTGAGCTATCAGGAGAGGTTGGACAAACTTGGTTTGTTTTCTCTGGAGCGTCAGAGGATGAGGGGAGACCTGATATAAATTTACAAGGTATGGTTAACAGTCAGAATCTTTATTCCCAAGGTAGAAATGTCAAATCCTAGAAGACGTGCCTTTAAGGGGAAAGTTTAAGGGTGATGTGTGGAGCAAGTTTCTAAAAAAAAGTGATGGGTGCCTGGAACAGGCTGCCAGGCAGAGAGGTGAAAGCAGATACAATCGTGTCATTTAAGAGGCTGTTGGATCGACACATGAATATTCAGGGAATGGCGGAATGTGGATCATGTATAGGCATTTGAGAATTCGTTCAATTTGGCAGCATGTTCAGTGCAGGCATTGGGGGCCAAAGGGCCCATTCCTGTGCTGTGCAGTTCTATGTCTGAAACGTAAACTTATGCAAATTTTCCAAGACTTGGAAAATTTGATGAGAAGCTGTCAAATAGTCCTGTTTTCAAGTTGAATGTGATACAATTATATAAGATTTCTTTAAGTCATTGGTACAATATGAACAGTTTTTAAATGAAGATGAAGTAAATTCCTTTTGGAAAGAATTTGAAAAATGAATGTGGAATTTAACGAGTCTTAAAGAGGCATGATGGACCAGTTGTCTCTTCACAGGAAGGTTAATATGTTGTGCCATTTCCTTCTGTTACTTTCCAGTCTCAATGAAGTAGAGTAAAACTCCATTAATCCAGCATGCTCAGAACACTGGTGATGCCAATTTTTCAATTAGATGTTATTCCTATTAATATTTCAGCGCACTTAATTTGCTGCTGTTTTAGATGTTGCACAGTTGAATAATATTTTCTCGAGAATCGATAAGTTTCTGAACAAGGTAGATTTTGAGTTAGAGTGGGAAATGATGGGTTTCAAGGGAATGCAGGAAACAATCCAGTGGGTTTCAAGGGAGCCTGGGAAACAGCCCAATGCATTTCTGAGGGAGCCCGGGGACTGGTCTCAGTAAGCCATATGGCGGGCAGTTAAGATTTCCAAATAGTTGGATAGCGGGTCATCAGAATAAGGTTTATTATCACTGGTGTATGTCATGAAATTTGTTGTTTTGTGCCAATAGTACAGTGCAAGACATTAAAAATTACTTTAAGTTACAAATATAAATAAATAGTGCAAAAGAGGAGAACTGAGGTAGTGTTCATGGACTGTTGAGAAATCTGATGGTGGAGGGGAAGAAGCTGTCCCTAAAACGTTGTGTGAGGGTCTTCAGGCTCCTGTACCTCCTCTCCAATGGTAGCAATGTGAAGAGGGCATCCTGGATGGTGAAGATCCTTAATGATGGCTGCCGCTGCCTTGGAGCACCGCCTCTTGAAGACATCCTCGATGGTGGAGAGGGTTGTGCCCATGATGGAGCTGGCTGAGTCTACAACTCACTGCAGCCTCTTTTGATGCTGCACATTGGAGCCTCCAAACCAGGCAGTGATGTAACCAGTTAGAATGCTCTCCACCATATATCGGTAGAAACTTGCAAGTGTCTTTGGTGACATACCAACTCTCCTCAAACTCCTAACAAAGTAGAGCAGCTGACGTGCATTCTTTGTGATTGCATCAGTGTGTTGGGCCCAAGATAGATCCTCCGAGATGTTGATGCCCAGGAACTTGAAGCTGCTCACCCTTTCCATCGCTGACCCCTCAGTGAGGACAGGTGTATGTTCTCCCAACTTCCCCTTCCTGAAATCCACAATCAATTCCTTGGTCTTGCTGACGTTGATTGCAAGGTTGTTGTTGCGACACCACTCAACCAACTGATCTATCTCGCTCTTGTACGCCTCCTCATCGCCATCTGGATTACCGGTGTTTTACTGCTTTGTAATATGTAATCATCAGGTATATTATTTAGTTATGAATTCAACCCAACATTAATATAACTAAAGTGAAAATTGCAGACGAAGAGTAACTTGTAGCAGATTGTTTGGTTCAGTGGTGAGTTCCAAATGTTACAGTACTCGTATCGCTTATGAGTTCTGAGATGAACATAGTAACAATATCTGAATGAACTGTACCAATAAAATTGAAACAAAAACAAATGTTGGATGCCATCATCATGTCAGAGAAACAGTTGATGCTTTGAGCCAAGGACCCTCCTTCAGAACTGGAAAAGTGAGAAGGGGGAGGGGGAGAGAACAGAGGATATGTCTGATAAGGAACGAGCTCAAGATGTCAAAGTAACAATTCCTTTAAAATCTGACCATTGTAACCGAATGATTCCAAGATAAATTTAAACAAAGCATCTTGAAATAAAATCACATGTCTTGGAAAAAGAAATGGTGGTAGGGTGGGGGGCTGCTTACCTGTAATTGTTAAATTCAGTATTAATCCCAAGTGTTACAACTTGCAGAAGAAAATGAGGTGTTCTTCCTTGAGCAGAGTTTGTGCCAAATTTAAAATATTTTGCAAAAATGATGCTGTGGCAGAGGTATTCAATAGGATGCCAATCAGGCAAGTATAAAACCAAAGGTTTATATTTTCTTTGACCTTCTTTAAAAAGAAACAAAATCTAAATGTGTCTTAAAGCTGTTTCACATTACGTGCAAACATCTATTTGTATATGTGTGGTATGTGAGATGAACTTGCCTATCAGGATGGATTTAGCAGTTGAGTGAGTTTAAATGTATTGGATAACAAATTTGTAAGGGGTCTTCCCAATGTTCTCTGCACACTCTTGAAACAATATAACCTCCAGCATGGCATTATTAATGCCCATGTGGACTTATGAATAAATTGCAAATTAATAACCGAAGCTGTGGACTCGGGACCCCTGAGATCCCACTTTACATCAATGCTCCTGCCTTTAGTTGTGTCCTGTCCCTGCACGTCTGAAGCAAATTAATGAGAGTGTTAAAGCAGACATTAGCCCTCTTCTCACTTTTCTCCCCTGCACCGCAGCCCCCCCCCCCCCATCAAGTCAACTGAAGTTCCACCCAGCAACTAAATTCCAGAGGGTGGGACTTTTTTTTAATTGTTTAAGATCAAGGAGAATAATATATTGCAAACCACCTTTGTGTGGAAAAAGCTGGCAGAAAATATAATTTACCCCCTGTCCAACATTTTAAGTCAAGGAGTCCAAAACTGAATATGATATCTGCAAACCCTGACTTAGATAATCTGTAGTTGAAAATATTCTTCTCTTAATCTATATTAACTGATTGAACTTTCTAATTCTTACCCTGCTCCCACAAAGTAGTATTCTGGTTCTAACAAATGATGAATTCTGACTGTTTCCTTGCGTTTTGATTTTTGGATGTTTGGAAAACTTTTGACTTAATGTAATAAATATTTTTGATTTTGCTGATAGAAAGGAACACAAATGTTAAAGGAGATTCTGAAGATAGACGGAGCACATTCAACCCCTGAGAAAGAAACTAACATATCTTCTAATGTAAAGCAAGACACGTCTCCAGCTGCTTCAGTCCATCATGAGAAAGCAGGATATACCTCCCACCAGCGTCCATTAAAAAAACTTGGTAAGTCGATCACCATTTTAACATTAGTCTTACTAAGGATAAATTCTACTGTTACCAATAAAATACAACACACGATAAAAACACACCAGACACTGACTAACCTGACAACTATGCTTTATTAATCACAACTGATTTGAACAACTCAAAGGTTCACCACGTAGTTTCAAACAATCACTTAACTTTAGTTTTACTGCTCTCTTAGGTACTTGATCTCTTGTGTCACTAACTTTCTCTCTCCTCTTTCATGGTGATTATCATTCCATTTAGAGTAATGATTACTTTCACAGTGGAAGTCCTCTTGCACCTTTCCCTATTGAAATGGAAGACCTGTTGATGACAATGAATGATGACTGGCTCTCTGAATGCTAAAATTTGTAATATTATATGCTTGTGACCTCACATCTCCACACATATTTGAAGCTTCAGTAAAAATTAGCAATGGCAGACTATTTACCTTTCTTGACCATGTTTTATTGTCAAAATCAACGTTACACCACCTAAAGTTTGATGCCACAGAACTTCGCTTCCCCCAGGTAAATTTGAATGAAATGTATAATTTACCATTTGAACAGGTGTCATGTCCATAAAATTATTCTGAGAACTCTCTCCGTTTAAGTAGCAGTCAACTTGCCAACAGCAAAAATTTATTGCTGATGCTTTTTTGACCATTATTTATTTTTGTCAATTTCAATTTTCTTTCAGTTAGGAATTTAATGTGTATATGTCATGGGGAGATGGATACCTTGGTTCACATAACTGAAAATGTGACTTGAGGAACTCTTGAATATTTTTGATGGTTAATTTTTTATTTTTAGAGGTGGTGAGGTGAGTGAGTTTACATACGATCATACGAATGTTTATTATCACTGAGTTTATTATCACTGACATATGTCGTGAAATTTGTTCTTTTGCTGCAGCAGTACAGTGCAAGACATAAAAAATCACTATAAGGTACAAAAATAAATAGTACAAAAGAGGAATAATGAGGTAGTTTTCATGGACCATTCAGAAATCTGATGGTGGAGGGGAAGAAGCTGTTCCTGAATCGCTGAGTGTAGGTCTTCAGGCTCCTGTACCTCCTCCCCAATGGTAGTAATGTGAAAAGGGCATGTCCCGGATGGTGAGGGTCCTGAATGATGGATGACGCCGCCTTGAGGCACCGCCTCTTGAAGATGTCCTCGATGGCGGGGAGGCTTGTGCCCATAATGGAGCTGGCTGAGTCTACAACTCCTACATCCTCTTTCAATGCCGCGCATTGGAGCCTCCACACCAGGCTGTGATGCAACCAGTCAGAATGCTCTCCACAGTTCATCTGTAGAAACTTGCAAGAGTCTTTGGTGACAGACCAAATTTCCTCAAACTCCTAATGAAGTAGAGCCACTGGCGTGTCTTGTTCATGATTGCATCAGTGTGTTGGGCCCAAGATAGATCCTCCGAGGTGTTGACACCTAGGAACTTGAAGCTGCTCACCCCTTCCATTGGTATTGATTTATTATCCTCACTTGTACCGAGGTACAGTGAAAAGCTTGTCTTACAAACCAATCGTACAGGTCAATTCATTACACAGTGCCGTTACATTGAGTTAGTACGAAGTGCATTGATGTAGTACGGGTAAAAACAGTAACAGTACAAAGTGTCACAGCTACAGAGAAAGTGCAAGGTCACAACAAGGTAGATCATGTGGTTATAGTACATCTCATTGTATAAAGGAACCATTCAATAGTCTTATCATGGTAGGGTAGAAGCTGTCCTCAAGTCTGGTGGTACGTACCCTTAGGCACCTGTATCTTTGACCCGATGGAAGAGCAGAGAAGAGAGAATGTCCCGGGTGGGTGGGGTATTTGATTATGCTGGCTGCTTCACCAAGACGACGAGAGGTAAAGACAGAGCCCAAGGAGGGGAGGCTGGTGTCTGTGATGCGCTGGGCTGTGTCCACAACTCGCCGCAGTTTCTTGCGGTCCTGGGCGGAGCAATTGCCGTACCAAGCCGTGATACATCCTGATAGGATGCTTTCTCTGGTGCATCGGTAAAAGTTAGTGAGAGTCAAAGGGGACAAACCAAATTTCTTTAGCCTCTTGAGGAAGTAGAGGCACTGGTGAGCTTTCTTGGCCATGGCATCTACATGATTTGACCAGGACAGGCTGTTGATGTTCACTCCCAGGAACTTGAAGCTGTCAACCCTCTTGACCTCAGCACCATTGACGTAGACAGGTACATGTACACCGCCCCCTTTCCTGAAGTCAATGACGAGCTCTTTTGTTTTGTTGACATTGAGGGCAAGATTGTTGTCATGACACCATTCCACTAAGCTCTCTATCTCTTTCCTGTACTCCGATTCATCGCTGTTTGAGATATGGCCTACGACGGTGGTATCATCTGCAAACTTGTAGATGGAGTTAGAGCAGAATCTGGCCTCACAGTCATGAGAGTACAGGGAGTAGAGTGAGGGCTGAGGACGCAGCCTTGTGGGGCACCAGTGTTGAGAATAATCGTGCCGGAGGAATTGCTGCCTATCCTCACTGATTGCGGTCTGTTTGTTAGAAAGTCAAGGATCCAGTTGCAGAGGGAGGTGTTGAGTCCTAGGTCTTGGAGTGTGGTGATGAGCTTGCTTGGTATTATTGCATTGAAGGCAGAGTTGTAGTCAATAAACAATAGTCTCATGTAGATGTATTTACTGTCCAGATGCTCCAGAGCTGAGTGTAGGGCCAGGGAGATGGCATCCGCTGTAGACCTGTTTCAGCGATAGGCGAATTGCAGTGGGTCCAGGTTGTCTGGTAGGCTGGAGTTGACGCGAGCCGTGACCAACCTCTCAAAGCACTTGATGATGGTGGATGTCAGAGCCACTTGTCGGTAGTCATTGAGGCATGTTACCTTGCTTCTCTTTGGTACCAGGATGATAGTGGCCTTCTTAAAACAGGAGGGTACCTGAGATTGAAGCAGGGAGAGGTTAAATATGTCTGCAAATACTTCTGCCAGCTGATCAGCACAAGATCTGGTCATTGCTGACGCCTCAATGAGGACAAGTGTCTGTTCTCCTGACTTCCCCTTCCTGAAGCCCACAATCAGTTCCTTGGTCTTGCTGATATTGAGTGTGAGGTACAAGAGTGAGATGGATTGGCTTGGTTGAGTGGTGCAACACCACTCAACCAGCCAATCTTATGTCACTCTTGTACGCCTCCTCATCGCCATCTGAGATTCTGCCAACAACAGTGGTGTCATCAGCATATTTATAGATAGCGTTTGAGCTGTGCTTAGCCACACAGTCATGAGTGTAGAGAGAGTAGAGCAGTCAGCTAAGCATGCATCCTTGAGGTGCACCTGTATTGATTGTCAGTGAAGAGGAGATGTTACTACTGATCTACACTGACTGTGGTCTCCCGGTAAGGAAGATTTAAAAGCAGAAGTAGGCTACTTGCTCCTTGACCCTTTTCCGCCATTTAATGAGGTCAGGCTCATGTGATTGTAAACCTCAACTCTGCAATTCTTTTATTCTGGTAACTTTTCACCCCCTTGCTTATTGTATCTATCTACCTTTGTCAATATTCCACCGTTCTTTGAGAATGAAAGTTCCAAGCAATCTCAGTCCTCTAAGGGAAGAAAATACTCTCATCTGTTTTAAATGGGTGACCCTTTTTTTTTAAACAGTGACCCCAGTCCTAGATCCTCCCAATATCCTTTCCTCATCCTTGATCCTCCCAAAATCCTATCCTCATCCACACTGACCCCTCAGGAGTTTGTTCCAATTGTCACTTCTCACTCTTCTAAACTCCCAGCAGATACAAGTCTAGCTTGTCAAACCATTCCTCATAAGACAACCCATCCATTCCAGATATTAGTCAAGAAAACCTTATAAAAACTGTTTGAAATCCAGTGACATCTTTCTTGAAGTTAGGTGGCCCGTGCTCCAGATCAGGTCTCACCAACGCCCTGCTTAACTGAAGCAAAAGTCCCCCTTTCGTATTCAATTCCCCAAGCAATAAACATTAACACTTGTAGTTTTCCAAAGGACATACAGCACCTGCATATCAATCTTTTGCCAATCAAGCACTGGGGCACCCAGATCCCTCTGCATTTCAGAGCTTTGCAATCTCTCACCATTTAGGTAATGTGCGTTTTTAGTTTTCTTGCCAAAAATGGACATTTCCACATTTTCCCACATTATACCCCATTTGCCAAATCTTTGCCCACTGATTTGTCTGTATTCCTTGGTAGCTTCCTTATCTCTTAACAACTTCTGTGTCTTTCTTACTTTTATATCTTTCTTGGTGTCATCACCAAATTTAACAACCATGCACTTGGTCATTTCATCCAAGTCATTTATGAACATTACAAAACAGCACGGATCCATGTGGCACACCACAGTTTACATCTTGCCAACAAGAAAATTACCAACTTTTTTCCTACTGTTTCCTGTCAGCCTGTTTACTATCTATGCCAATATATTACCTCCTTGCATCATGTGCCATAACCTTTGACACTGCACCTTATCAAATGCCTTCTGGAACAATAAATATGGCAAATCAGCTGGTTTCTCTTCATTCACAGCACATGTGACCATTTCATAAAACCAGTATATTGGTAAAACATGATGTCCCTTTCTCAAAGCCATGTTGACTTTGCCTGATTACTTGGAATATAACTGAGTGCCCTTCTATAACATATTTAATTATAGCTTCTAACATCTTCCCAATGACAGGTGCTCAGCTCATTGGCCTGTTGCTTCCTCCTTTCGGTCTCCTTCCCATTTTGAATAAAGGTTACATTTCCTATGCTCATATCTGATAAAACAACCCCAGATCTGGGGAATTTTGGAGAAGTAAAACACATTAACAAGACTCTAAGACAAACTTCTTCAGGACCTTGGGTCTTGGCAGTTGCAGCTCCAACAATTTGCTCAATACTACTTTCCTGATGATTGTAATTTTCCTGAGTTCTCTCTTTTCCAGTTCTTGGTTTACACCTATTTCTAGCATGTTACTTGTATTTTTTATACTGAAAGTCGATCCAGAAGACCTGTTTAATTCATCCATCTGTTTTCCATTATTAAATCAGCAGACATAATTTCCATGGGACCAATGCTCATTTTGTTTACTCTTTTAAATGCCCATGGTTTTCTGGTCTTTACCATCTGTTGTATTTCTAGCTCACTTTGTCTTCCTGATTTAATCTTTTGCTCATTCAGTTTTTTCATATTCTGACCAATATTCTGACATGCCACTCAATTTTGGACAACAGTAACTTTCTCTTTAAATTTGATGCTGCCTTTAACTGTTTTAGATAACCACAGATAGTAGCTGTTCCCCATGGAATTTTTCTTGCTAATTCAAATGTATTCAAATGATCTGTTCTGAAAGATCCCCTTGAGTCTGCCACAGCATCTCAACTGACTGATCTCTACTTGTAATTTGACAGTTCACTTTAGCTAGGTCCGCTTTCATCCCCTCATAGTTGTCTTATTTAAGTTTAATATACCAGTCTTGGTCCCATTCTTCTTCTTGCCCTCGATCCAAATGTAAAATTCAAGCACATTATGATTGCTGCTACCAAGGGAACCTTCATGAGAATGTCATTAATTGAAGCCTATCTCACCGAACAGTACCAAGCTTGCTTACTGGTTGGATTTGGAACTATGCCATAAAACACTTTAACTCCACCTGGGTTACCTTTGACCATCTGATTTTTCTAGTCCATATGTAGATTCAAATCCCTCATGGTGACATAGAACACTACAGCACAGGGACAGGCCCTTCGGCCCACAATGTTGTGCTAAACTAATTAAACTAGTAATTAAATGCCTAACTAAACTAATCCCTTCTGCCTTCACAATATCCATATCCCTCCATTCTGTGCACATTCATGTGCCTATCTAAGAGCCTCTTAAATGCCTGAGAGATACAAGGGACTGCAGATGCTGGAATCTAGATGAAAAACACAGTGATGCTGGAGGAACTCAGCAGGCCAACCAGCATCTGTGGAGAGAAGCAAATGCCCAATGTTTTGGGTCAGGACCCCTCTTCAGGACTGAAGATAAGAAAAAGGGAAGCCCAATATGTAGGAGGGAAAAGCAGAGCAGTGACAGGTGGACAAAAGAGGGGAGGTGGGGTGGGCACATGGTGGTGATGGGTAGATGCAGGTAAGAGATAGTGATAGGCAGGTGTGGGGGAGGAGGGGAGAGCAGATCCACTGGGGGATGGGGCAAAGGTACAGAGAGAGGAAAAAATTGGGGGTAGAAAAAAGAGAGGCTAGGGAAGAGAAGGAGCATGGTTGGGGAAAGGGTGTGGGGATGACTTAAAGTGGGAGAATTCAATGTTCATGCCGTTAGGCTGCTAGTTTCCAAGACTGAAGATGAGGTGCTGTTCCTCCAGTTTGCGCTTGGAATTCTCCTGGCAGTGGAGGAGGCCGAGGACTGACATATCAGTGATAGTGTGGGAGGGGGAGTTGAAGTGACTGGCAACAGGGAGATACAGATCGCAGTTATGGACGGAGCGCAGGTGCTCTGCGAAATGGTCACCTAGTCTGCGTTTGGTCTCACCAATGCAGAGGGGACCACACTTGGAGCAATGAATGCAGTAGATGATATTAAAGGAGGTGCAGGTGAATCTCTGTCTCACCTGAAAAGACTATTTGGGTCCCTGGATGGAGGTGATGGAGCTGGTGTAGGGGCAGGTCTTGCACCTATGGCAGGGGCAGTGGAAAATTCTCTGGGTGGGAGCAGGATGGGTGGGGAGGGAGGAGTGAACCAGGGAGTCACGGAGAGAGTGGTCCCTGCGAAAGGTAGAAAGGGGTGGGGAGGGGAAGATATGCTTGGTGGTGGGGTCCTGTTGGAGGTGGCAGATAATGATGTATTGTATACGTAGGCTGCTGGGATGAAATGTGAGGACAAGGGGGACACTTTCCTTGTTGGGTCCGTGAGGAGTGGGGGGTGAGAGGGGAGGTGCGGGAAATGGCGGCGATACGGGCGCGAGCTCTCTCGACCACAGTCGGGGAGAAGCCCGGTTAGAAAAGAAGTTGGACATCTCTGATGTCCTGGAGTGGAAAGCCTCATCATGGGAGCAGATGAGGCAGAGAAATTGAGGAAAAACGATTGCGTCCTTGTAAGAGACAGAGTGGGAGGAGCTGTAATCGAGGTAGCTGTGGGCATCAGTGGGTTTGTTGAAGATGTAGGTGGATAAGGAATCTCCTGAGATGGCAATGGAAAGATCGAGGAAGGAAAGAAAGGTGTCAGTCTGGCTCTCATAGATATTAACCATGCAGGCTATCTGGTATTACAACTGAGTACAGACCTTTTTTCACAGACACTTAAATGCCTGTTGTATTTGCCTCCCCTACCACCCCTGGCAGTGCATTCCAGGCACCCACCACTTTGTGTTACCAAAAAAAAGTTGACCCAATTATTATCATACTTTTCTGAGAAGATCCCATTATTTTTTCCTTCATATTGCCTTACCATGTGGGTACCCTAGTGGGACCACCATGACTGTTCCTATGTCTTTGTACTACTTTTTTTAAAAATGTTTAAAGTGACCCATAGTAAATTATCATTCCAACACAATTGTTGAACTGTTTCTTTATTTTCTATTGTCAAAGATCTAATGTATGAGTACATATTGTATAAAATGTACTTTTCCAATTTGTGACATCATTCTTTTGTAGCTGCAAAAATCAACAAACCTCAGGGGATACTGGGTGGAGAAATCTCAGGACATTATCGAGGGCAACAGCCTCCCCTGTCTATTCCGGTGTCAGAGTTGTACGTCACTTGTGCCAGACTTGGTTTACCACATCCAGATTTCTCCTTTATTAAGACCCCACAGGTTGGAACATTTTGTATTATTACGTCAGCAATAGTTTAACATTTGCTTATTGGCAACCTCATTCATGGTAAATACTGGTAATCTATTACAATCCAAAGGCCAACTTAATAGTGTTTTAGTTGTGTGCGCGGTTGTGTGTTGCCATTGCTTAGGCAAAACAAAGGCCTTTTAACTGTTGGTGGAGGTAAGAATCCCTTTTGGAACAACTGGTTAACTGTGATACAAATAAGTCATAAATCCTGAAAGGAAAAAAAATTGGTGTTCTTTTGTTTTAAACTACTTTGTAAACTAAAGGCTAACAGTTTATTTTCCCACTCTGCCAATGAAGTATTATTGGAAACAAAATGCTTTCAATCAGTGACAAATGCAAATCTTATAAGATGCTTATTAATCGGAAAGATAATGAGCTTCATTGACTCCCAACAATACACTAATATACGATGTGCTTCATGTGTTCATCATTTTATATGTGTTAATAATGAAATGTTGTGTATTCTAGGGCTTGAAGGTTTGCCAGGTGAAGTTAGCCAATGGTTTGCTTGTGCATGGACCTCAGTGCCATTCAGATAGTGAAGCCCAAGAAAAAGCTGCGGCATTTGCATTACAACGACTGGTACAAATAGCAATTTTTACTTTTAATTTAAACTTGATAATGTTCCACCAAAAAAACCGTATCTCTAAGTTTGACATTTTTGCTATCTAATTTTGGGTGAATATTTATCTAATAAATTTTTGTTCACTCAGAATGCCACAGGGCAAAGTACACCCCTCGCTCCAAGCATGTTTCCCGGTTATCAGCCCATGACAGGAAATGTACCTCCTCGAGCCATCCCACCACCCTTTGGTCAGGCCTCAGGTAACACATGCCTGAATGTACTGTAATAAACTGTGTTGTTGTTTCCACTTTGGTTACTTTTAATTTTGAGTAGTCAACTGTACTGAAATACTTATGGTCCATTTTAAAAAGTGTCAACATAAGATAACGAAAAAATTCACAACTGTTCACCTTTTGACTAATGTTAGAAACTCTTCTTTCCACATAATTATCAGTATAGCATTGTCTTTGATTTTTGAAATGTATTTGTACATTTAGCTCTAAATCTTCCATTTTTTCTGCTATGCACTCCTGCATTGAAGCTTATTTATAATGTGAAAACAGATAACACTGGAAAGAGGTATGTCTTTTGCATCTGCAGAAAAAGAATCAGAGTTAAAGTTTCAGTTCCAAGACACTTCTTCAGAACCTGAATGCTGCTTGACCTGCTGAGTGTTTCCAGCATTTTCAGTGTTCATTTCAGATTTCCAGCATCTGCAGTTTTGTTTTTTTTTGTTTATTTAGATAACAGATCATTAAAAGTAGAAGTATTTTTTTTAAAGGAACTTTTTTTTAATGAAGTGCATTACATTTTATGAACAGCTTATGAAGGCAGTCTTTCATGACACAGGTTGGGAGGCTCCCCAATGCCACAGTGTATCATACAGAAAAACATCACAGGTGGCAAGATGCAGGCTGTTTTTTTTCTCTCACCTAATTTCCTGCAGTCATGATTTAGTCCAGAGAAAATTCAACCTGTTTTTTCTGCTTGCAAGGGAGGAGGTAAAATTTTCAAATCCTTAATGCATTGCATTAAAAGCAGTAAAGAAAGGAAGAAAAAGGGACTGAACCCAGATTGCTGAGTATATCAATGCACTTTTAAGAGTGTGAAGTAGCATGGAGTGAAATCAGTAGTGTTGAAAATTAAAATAGGTATTAATGCAGCAGAAAGGGAGTCATCCAAGATGTATTTTGAAATGTTTTCAAATGTTCACAAATCTTAAAATATTTATCTGTATTTCAATCTTTAGGTGGTATCATGCCTGCACCACCTCATGGATATGGTCCTGTGCCTTGGACAAATTTGATTCCTCCCCAACTCTACAATAACTTTCAGATACCGTATTCAGGCAATATCTGTCCTGGAGGAGTGCTTATTGGTACTCACAATCAATTTGTGCCTTTACAGGTAAGGGACTTAAAAGTTTTAAAATAAATCATGATCTCTGGAGAAGGGAAGAGTTGAGGAAGATATATTTAGAATCTTGGGAGAGGTCACTCAGGGAAGGGTATAGTAATATTCTGTTTTGTCCGACTGATGTACCAATACCCGAATCTCTACAGGGCTTTGATAAAAACATCTTGTTTCATTAGTATTCTCATAACGATAGAATTGCAAGATAGATGGTCCTGTCTGATATAGAAGGAATATCATCCTGGTAATAAAATTCCTTTGGATTGAGAATAAAGCAGGTAAATTATCCTTTCTTTAATGGATCCACTTCCATTCTTTTTATTGGGCAGGGGTAATTTTTCCTTTATGCTTTTTTTTTCCCAACACAAAGCAAAGAACTTGTATTTATATATAGTGCCTTATAATGTCTCTTGGGGCACCCTGAGTAACTTCAACACCACCAATTACATTATGTTGGGTTCTTCTGGTTATGAGCATTGTAATCAATCTGTGAAGAAAGGGAATATGAATGGTTGGCTCTTTGTTTATTTTAGGGAAGAATATTAGCTAGGATATTGGAATAACTTCTCAAAATACATCTTTAACATTCACCTCATTTGCTCAAGATAGTGCGTCTTTTATTTGACCTAAAGACAGCATCAATTCTAACACTGGACTCAAATGACAGAATAAATTTTGTGCTTAAGCCCTAGAATGGGACTTTAAATCCCAGCCTTAACAACTTAGAATCAAGGATGCTATTACTTGACCATGTGTTCCAAGAAGCATAATAAAGAATTCTGTATTAATTTTCTATTAAAACATTTACAAGTGATTTTTAGTTCTGCTAATTTGGAAGAAAAAAATAGCTAAATGTTCACCAACTTAATGATTTCAACAGTACTAAAAGGTAAAATTACGAGTGGAGACGTTGAGGCCATTCTGGACCTGGTACTAGGCAATGAGCCTGATCAGGTTTCAGATCTCTCAGTGGGAGAGCATTTTGGAGATAGTGACCATAACTCCTTGACCTTTACCATTGCATTGGAGAGGGATAGGAGCAGACGATATGGGAAAATATTTAACTGGGCAGGGGGAATTATGCTTTTAGTCAGGAACTTGGGAACGTAAATTGGGGACACATGTTCTTGGGGAAGTGCACAGCGGAAATGTGGAGGTTGTTTCGGGAGTACTTGCATGGTCTTCTGGATAGGTTTGTCCTATTGAGGCGGGGTAAGGATTGTAGAGTGAAGGAACCTTGGTTCACAAGAGATGTCGAATATCTTGTCAAGCGGAAGAAAGGAGAAAGCAAGGATCAGACAGCTCTGGAGAGTTGCAAGGTAGCCAGGAGGGAGCTAAAGAATGGAATTAGGAGAGCTAGAAGGCGGCATGAGAAGTCCTTGGTGAGTAGGATCAAGGAAAACCCCAAGGGGTTCTACACGTATGTGAAGAATAGGAGGATATTTAGAGTGAGGGTAGGACCAATCAGGGTTAAAAGAGGAAATATGTGCCTAGAGTCGCAAGAGGATGGGGAGGTCCTTAATGAATACTTTGCTTCAGTATTCAGCAGAGAGAGAGAGACCTTGACATTTGTGAGGATGGCATATGACAGGCTGATACGCTAGAGCATGTCGATGTCAGGCAAGAGGATTTGCTGGAACTTTTGAAAAATATTAGGATAGATAAGTCACTGGGGCCGGATGGGGTATATCCAAGATTATTACGGGAAGTGGGGGAAGAGATTGCTGCGCCTTTGGCAATGATCTTTGCATCTTCACTGGCTACAGGAGTAGTGCCAAATGATTGGGGGGGTGGGGTGGCATATGTTGTTCCTTTGTTTAAGAAAGGGAGTAGGGATAACCCTGGGAAATGCAGACCAGTGAGTCTTACTTCAGTGGTGGGCAAATTACTGGAGAAGATTTTTAGAGATGGGATTCATGGGCCTTTGGAGAAGCATAGGCTGATTAGGGACAGTCAGCATGGCTTTGTAAGGGACAGGTTGTGCCTCACAAGCCTGGTTGAATTCTTTAAGGATGTGACAGAGGACATTGATGAAGGTAGAACAGTGGATGTGGTGTATGTGGATTTTATTGAGGAGTTTGATAAGGTTCCTCATGGAAGTCTCATTCAGAAAGTCAGGAGATATGGGATCCAGAGAAACTTGACTCTGTGGATTCAGAATTGGCTCGCTCATAGAAGGCAGAGGGTGGTGGTAGATGGAGTGTATTCTGCCTGGAGGTCGGTGACCAGTAGTGTTCCGCAGGGATCTGTTCTGGGACCCCTGCTCTTTGTGATTTTTATAAATGACTTGGATGAGGATGTGGAAGGGTGGGTTTGTAAGTTTGCTGATGACACAAAGGTTGGTGGTGTTGTGGATGGTGTAGAAGGTTGCTGTAGATTACAACAGGATATTGATAGAATGCAGACCTGGGCTGAGAAGTGGCAGATGGAGTTCAACCTGGAAAAGTGTGAAGTGATACACTTCAGGAGATTGAATTTGAAGGCAGAATAAAGGTTAATGGCAGGACTCTTAGCAGTGTGGAGGAACAGAGGGATCTTGGGGTCCACGTCCATAGATCCCTCAAGGTTGCTGCACTGGTCGATAGGGTTGTTAAGAAGGCGTACGTTGCGTTGGCCTTAGTTGGGGTATTGAGTTCAAGAGCTGCCAGGTAATGTTGCGGCTCTATAAAACTCTGGTGAGACCACACTTGGAGTATTGTGTTCAGTTCTGGTCGCCTCGCTATAGGAAGGATGTGGAAGCTTTCGAGAGGGTGCAGAGGAGATTTACCAGGATGCTGCCTGGATTGGAGAGCATGTCTTATGACGCTAGGTTGAGTGAGCTAGGGCTTATGTCTTTGGAGAGGAGGATAAGCGGTAACTTGATAGAGGTGTACAAGATGATAAGAGGCATAGATCGAATGGACAGTCAGAGACTTTTTCCCAGGGCGACAATGGCTAACACAAGGGGGCATAATTTTAAGGTGATTGGAGGAGGGTATAAAAGGGATGTCAGGGATAAGTTTTTTACACAGAGAGTGGTGGGTACGTGGAACGCAGTGCCGGCAGAGGTTGTGGGGGCAGATACATGAGGGACATTTAAGGGACTCTTAGATAGCCACATGAATGATAGAGAAATGAAGGGCTATGTGGGAGGGAGGGGTTAGATAGATCTTAGAGCAGGATAAAATGTCGGCACAATATTGTGGGCTGAAGGGCCTGTACTGTGCTGTAATGTCCTATGTTCTAATCCACCTAATAATGTTTGGTAACGTTTGTGAATTTCTGGTTAGAAATTGGACTCCAAGACTGTGCATAATAAACATAAACAATGCAACAAAAACTATTGAAACTTCAGCAAAATCCATCTGATCTTGTCAATTTCAAAAATTCCAAAGCAGCTCATAGTAATTGACTTCATCTGGTATTCCTTTTCTGAAGAGGTCACTAGCTATATGCTATGTTGGGATGTGGAATTCATTGATTTTTATTTATTTTCCAAATTATGAAATTTCATCTAAGATCCATTTACCCCATTCTGGAAGCTTGGTGTATTATCTCTACTACCTACGTGACTGGTATGACTAAATCTGTTCTTATTTCTCATGGCATATGAGATGTAGCTTTCCTGAAAATAAATATTTGGTTAGCTTGGTTCTGCAATGGTACTACCATTTCAGATTTGGGCATCTGTGCATTTGAGCTCTCTTCCATGTTCATGTTATCTGGTTGGTACTTCTGTGCAGCACCAAGAGAATATTGCATTGTCACACATGGCCTCTTTCAGATTAGGCATTAGATTGAGGTCCCACTTATGGTTATGAAAGATATGATAAAGAGCAAGATAAATCTTCAAATGATCATGGTGACCTTTCGTATCTTAGTTACTTGTTTTCTCATTAGCACAAAATATAAAAGAGCATGTTGCCTACATCTGTTGCAGTTATGATGTCAAATATTTTAAAGGGATCATTTGGCATGATTCTGCTTGTTGAAGTTCCCCCTTTCAAACTGGACTAAGATAATTAATCTTATTTTTGTCATTATGAACATTTTGTGATATTATGTTTATAAGGTCACAAAGAGGAGGACAGCCTTCAACAAGACACATGATGAAAAGGAATTCAGTCACTCTATTCAGCAAAAGCTGAGTCAGCCAGCAACTACAATGGAGTATTCTAACGCATCACATGGGTATCCTAGTGCCAGCACTTCAAGGAACTTCATTCAGCCCAGCCAAACACCTCTAAAGTCCCAGGATAAGACAGTTGTACAGACTTCCAGTCAACCTCAAGGGCAGCAACAGCCAATAACAGTCTCTTCTGGCAGACGCAAGCAAAGAAAACTCGCAGTCAATTTTGGAGCCCCTCGGCTGCCTCAGTAGTGAAGGTGAATCAAATTAAGCTATTTCTGAAATTTAATTTCATAGGGTAGCTTTTTTTTAGATAGTCTTGACATCGAATGTTCCAACTTTCATTAAGTATTCATTTAATGGTGTGCTTTCCTAAATGCTAATTAATATTGTCATTATGCTGAAGTTCTCTCCATTATAAGCTGATGGCCTCATGGATTCTTTTGCCATTGAAGAGACGGTACTCTTTATCTCAGATGTTTAAAAAATGAACCTATCTTTTAAGAATTTTCCCATCCATCACTCAAATTTAAGTGAAATCAGTGAAAGACGACTTGTGCAAAAATCCACTTGCAAGATTAATAATCCCTTCAGCTGTGATCAGTTCCCAGTACAGGCCATAAAACACTGAAGTTTCTATTGATTTGAATTATATTTCTTTCCTCTCCTCAGTAACTACTCACATGCCCTACTCTGATTTCAAAGGTTCGCAGTTTATTTGAATTATAGAAATGATGCATTTTTTTATCATCAGCTGTATCTATGCTTCAGTGCAATCCCAATTAAACACTTAACAAGCGTAAGACTCAATAAAAGATTTAATCCTAGCATGTACCATATTCTATTTTTTGAATATATAGTGATTTGAGCTTATCCTTGCGAGACTTACCAGAACCTCCAGTTTGTAATATTACTTGTATCAATGATCAAACTAACTGGGTGGGAAGTTGCTGGTGGTGAGGAGGAACAGCAGGTGAAACGTTTGCCATCCATTACATGACATGCCTGATATTTAATTCAATTGAAGTGGCTGGAGTTGAACATGGGTAGACTTTTTAACCAGGTGAACATTTTCATATTGGCTCTGTTGCCTTCCTGCCCATATCTGCTTTCACATCATGGAATTTCCACACTGGGCAAATTGTAGGATAGAGATCATCCTGACACATGTATGATATTGTCAAAAAGCAGATGAACTTTTGCTGACTAGAGTAAAAGAACATTATTATCAGTTTAAAAAGAGATTAGGTGAGTATAATAAAAGAAACTGCATAATTATTTTACAATATTTTATACAGGCAATATTAATTATCTATAATACTTAATTAAACGTCAATATCTAGAAATTGAATTTTCACTTCTAGGCAAAATTATATTTTATATATTAAAATTCTTACATGGCCTTTATGCTGGGCATGAATCAGGCGCTATGGAAATGAAACTCCCACAGTTGCAAAAGCAGTGACATCACAAGACTTTGCATAATATTCAGCCTTAAGCAACCTGACAACTGAGTAAAACATTCACAATATTCATCACATGAATGATTTTCCCCAGAAGTCTAGATAATAAAACCCTCATTCCAACTTGAGCCTTTTATTATCTATGGTGAGTAATAGAGAAGAGTTGCCAAATTTTGTGATAATTGAGGATTAACATTTCTTGTGCATTACAGAAATTGTGATGCTACCATCTATGCTGCTTTTAATACAAACAGGTTTTTGATTTGGGTAGAAAATTCCTAGAGACTCAAGCCTTGCATTTAATTCTTCCTGTTTTGTAGTCTGTACCTTGATTTGGAAGATTGAGTTTGTTTTGAATTTGTTTCTTTTTGGGCATGGTGTTCTGGCTCAAACTGTAGAATATAAGTCTGTGAACAGTGTTCTTCATTTTGAAGACCTTTATTTCTTTGCCTCAGAAAATTATTTTTCTTTTCACAAATAAAAAAACTTCTATCAGATCTTGAACACATTTCTTTGGGCATCAGCTGAAAAAAGGCTTCCTGAACTTAATCATGATTGAAAGTGGCCACAGCCTATAAACAGGAGCTCCATTAAGCATTGTCCAAGTGCATGGGTTCCTTCGGGCCCCCAGTGGAATACTGTTGGCTTATTAAACAAAGTGCTTAATTTTTTTGTGATTGGGCCAATATTAATTCTTATGGGTAATGGCTTCAAAGAAGAGATTTTCAAGCTGAGTTTCAATCTTTCTATATTTGCGCAGAGCACAGCAATCATACCCACTATACCATAAAGAGCCTTTTTTTTGTGTGTGTATGTGTGTGTCACATTTCTGTAACTAAACCAGTAAAAGCTGTGTTGGATCAGGTGTTGTGCTGAAAAATATTGATCCATAGTTACACATTATGCTTCAATACATTTTCTTAATATTTAGCTTTTTGTCTATCTCGTGTATATGAGTGACGTGGCTTAGTTTTCTGTTAAACTTGTTGACATTGCACTTGGGAGATTGGTGGAATTCAATCTTTATGATGCAAAAATTTAAATACTTTGTTCACTTAAATGTTCTGGGGTTTGATAAAACGGAAGTTTTATTTTAATACTCATTTCTTCAAAACTGCTAATGTCCCTTGTATTTTGGAATTTTACATTGCTTAAACATGGTACCTTTGCTTTGAATTTTTTTTTAATTTTCTGGTAATATCCTATGAAATGGGTTAAATGCTGTGATTCAATGTGTGTTAACTGTGTTTTAATTGATTCATCTTTCAAAAGGTATTCCTGATCCATTTTTAATGTCACCTGATGTCCTATATTTTGTCCACATCTGCCAATACTTTGTGAATTGTCATCAATCGTCCAAGGAAGAGCTGCCTCCCCTAATGCAAAATCCCAACTCAACATGTGTGACCTTGCTTAATTTTATAAATTTCATGTAAATTTTAACTTTTATTCAATACAGTCAATTATGTCCATTAGCACAGTTATACCAAAAGCTTGATATGTACTTGTACAGCAATGTATTTTATACGACTCAAAGAAGAAAATCAACTTCTGATGTAGATGTTGTAGAAGTGCTTTAAGATGGTTTTATAGAAAATCTCAAAAATGATTTACTGCCTGATTTCTAGGTTCCTATACATATACTTGTACTTTTTTTTTGGTTTTAGAATACTGCAACTGTTTTATCAACTTGTGACAAACATTTTAATGTTTATCAGTGTGAAAATTTTGCTTTTATGAATGCTCTTGATGTTATATTAAAGCAGTTCCATGTGGATCACACTGGTTTAAAATTGTACAGTGAAAGAAAGGCGATGGCAGCACATTAATCATATTTATTGATGAATGTGGACTTCTAACATTTTGTGTATTAAACAATGGAGCAGTGACTGATTTAATAAAAGAGTACAATTCAATGTTGCACTTTCTGCTGATGTGTATAGGCAAGCTCAATATGACAAATAAAGCATTTTGTTACAAGTGTTTGAAATGTGATACTGACTTTGTTTTATCATTTAGTAACTTGTAACATCTCAGAAAAGGAGGATAAATTCAAGGTTGTTTTGTAGCTGTTTATGATGTTCCTCAATTTTATGTTCTGAGAATCATTGCACTGCATTTCTAGCTGGAATTTTAGGCATTTACCCATTGTACACCATCAAACCCCAGAAAAGCGGTGTTCTGCCAGGAAGTTTGGTATAAACTCTAAGACTGTTTTACAAAACAATAAGTTGATTACACCATCTGCCATTTATCTTCCCCACCCATCTCTCCATTGTAATAATAATTTGGAGCCTTTAGAAGTTAAAAGTGTTAAAACACATGGCACTTAAGTATTTCTTTCAACAAGCTGTTTGAGTGGGATGTCGAAACTTGAAAGTATTATACTATCTACTCTCTTTGTTGAGGAATGGATCTAAGTAGAAGTATAATGGATTTAAGGAGATTCAAGAACATTTATTTGCTAGTTTTGGGAACCTTTTTCACCTCTGGGTACACTTCTCGCATATGGCTGGAGCAAAGTTTATAAATTAACTTCAAGGTTCATAAGCCATTGTATGACTTTTTCATAGAGGGTAATTAAGGATGCCTCCATTGGATTTGTGTTGAGTACAGGATGTGATGGTAGTGTTTGATCCATTGAGACAGAGGAGGGTTTGATTTACATGTATGAATTAAGTTGCCACATTGCCCTGCTTCTGACTGGATGCTGATTTAGAACCATCCATAGGCTGGAGAAAACAAGGATACTTGCTGTTGAATCTTGAATGAGTGTTTTGTTTCATGCAGTGTTTTTGGTCCAGGCTTTAACTTTTTTGCCATCGTTATTGAAGTTGATGAGGTGAAGGTTACAAGACCAAAATAGGTTTAATGAAACCATGTCCATTTGGTCAGGAGCTGCAGGATATGTTGGTTCAGGGGATTCCAGTGGATTATAAGCACAAGTTACTGATTTTTCTCACAGCTCCAGTGTGTCATAGCATTTCAATGAACGTGAGGAGAAGCAAAATTTAACAGCATTGGGAGTCATTGTTCAGATTAACTTCCAGATTCCAGTGATTACCCATGTAATTGAATCATACCCATCAGATTTCTGGTCCATGAACACTACCTCATTATTCCTTTTATTTTGCACTGTATTTTTTTTTGTAATTTTGTCTTTCCACTGTACTGCCACAAAACAGCAAATTTCACATCATATAACTCAGTGATGATAATTCTGATTCTCAGCTGTACATCAATGAGTTTAATGTGACAGCATGCTGACCAAACCAGACATTGTGATCAGAAACAACTTAAACAAGTATGAGAGCGGATGTCTTATAAACCTTCACATCAGCACCCCAGGCAGTGCCTGCAAGTCTATGGATAACGATAACCTATGTTTTGGTGTTAGCTGCAAACATCTGTACTTGATAGGTCAATGACCTATCCAGGGTTATTCAAAAATATGCTTATGTTGGATCATGATGCACTTTCTTTCCACAGAACGTAGTGTTGTGGTTGCCATGTAGTTTGCAATATTGAGTCCAGTGATTTGAGATATTGCTGGCTTTGGTCACAGCATCCACTTCAAAAAAAAAAAAATTCATTCTTGGGGACAGAAGTTGGGTCTATGGTCAGAATGTTCATCAGATTTCTGAAGGTTTTGATATGTGAGTGCTATATCATCAGATTGAGAAGATTTTCTCATCATTGTGGCAAGCATATCGTGTATGGATCTTGATGAGTCAAGAAGTACAGTCTGAGGTAGATTGTTGTTGAGGGTGCAAGGTTGGATAACCTTGTGCCACAGTCAAACCCTTATCTTTTTGGTTACTGACAACCACAATGAATCAACTTGGCAGACAGCAGCATTTGCTCTCATGGACTACACTGTTATGTGCATTTGACCTAAAGCTATGTATTTCATTTCTGAAATGGAATGGATCCCCGGTTGTGGATTGTTCATGTCTTGTTTCCCACACACCATCCCCAGATGAATGTGATGTAACTTAAATTACAGTTAAACCACCTTGGATACTTTCTGAAAGGAATGAAAGTCTGGAACTGAAGACAAACTGTAAAGATGAAGTCTTCACATCAGTATTCACCAAGCAGAAAGGACATGGATACTGGTGAGATTAGGGTGGGTAATGTTGATATTCCAAAGTATATTGATATTTAAAAAGGTGGTGGTGTCAGGTGTCTTGGAAAAACATTAGGTAGTCCCCAGAGCCTGATGGGATCCATCCTAGGAAACTAAGGGAAGAGATTGATGGGGCCTTGAAAGAGATCATTGTATCCTCTTAGCCATATGAATGTCCCAGAAGACTAGAGAATAGCCAATGTTGTCCTTTGTTTAAGAAGGACAATGGGCAAACCAACAAATTATAGGCCAGAGAGCCTTATTTCAGTGGTAGAGAAACTATTGGAGAAGATTTTTGGAAGAAGCATGGAATTATTAGGGATAGTCAGCATAGCTTTGTGTGGAGGAGGGTCTGTCTTACAAATTTGATTGAGTTTTTTTGAGGAAGTGACAAAGATGATTGAAGGGGGTAGGGCACTGGGTGTTGTCTACATAGCAAAGTAATTTGACAAGGTCACTTGTGGTAATCCAGAAGATTAAGTCACATGGGATTAAGTCATATGGTGAGTTGGATACAAAGTTTGTCTTGAGTTGTGGTAGAGGGATGCTTTTCTAATCAGGTCTGTGACCAGTTGTGTTCTGCAAGAATCAGTGCTGGGACCTCTTTGTAATGTATATTAATAATTTGGATAAAAATGTAGGTGGTCTGATCAGTAAGCATGCAAATGACATGAAAACTGGTGGAGTTATGAATAGTGAGGAAGGTTGTCAAAGGATACAAGAATATAAATCAATTGGAAATTTGTGTCAAGTTTAATCAAGACAAGTGTGAGGTCTTGCATTTTGGGTGGTCAAATGCAAGAGGAAAGTATAAAGTAAATGGCAGGATCCTTCGGAGCATTGATCTACAGAGGGATCTTGGGGTGCAAGTCCATAGCTCCCTCAAAGAGGCAACGCAAGTAGATAGGGTAGTAAAGAAGGCATTGAGGTGCAAAAGGTGCTATTGCCTGGATTGCAGTGTATGAACTATAATGAGAGGTTGGACAAACTTGGATAGGGTGGTAAAGGAGGTGTAATGCATGCTTGCCTTCATTGGTTAGGGCATTGAGTGTAAAATGTTAGGAAGTCATGTTGCAGTTGTATAAAAGTTTGGTTAGGTCACATTTGGAGTGTTGTCTCCAGTTCTGGTCACCAAACTCCAGGAAGGATCTGGAGGCTTTGGAGACAGTGTAGAAGAGGTTCACCAGGCTGTTGCCTGGATTGGAGTGTGTGAACTATAAGGTGAGATTGGACAAACTTGGATTGATTTCTCTGTGGAGTTTGAAGCTGAGGGGTGACCTGATAGAAATATATAAAATTATGAGAGGCATAAATGGGTTAGATAGTCTTTTCCCAGGGTGAAAATGTCAAACACTGACGAGAGGGGATAGGTTAAAGGTGATAGGGCAAAACTTTAAAGGAGATTTGCATGGCAAGTATTTTTTTTATGCAGAGAGTGTAGGTGCCTGGAAAACACTGCCGGGGAGGTGGTAGAAGCAGATACAATAGCAATGTTTTAGAGGCACTTAGATACACATGAACAGACAGGGAATAGAGGGATATATGGGACATGTGTATGCAGATGGATAAGTTTAAATTGGCTTCATGATCAGCACAGACATGATGGGCTGAAGGACCTGTTCCTGTGCTGTACTTTTTTTATTTTTCTATTAACAATTCTAAACATGGTTTGATCGATAGTTGGTGAACAAGTAAAGGAACCAAGGAGGGTAATGCAGTTAAAATATGAATTAGCCACAATCATTTTAAATGGTAGAAAAGAATCAGAAGGCTTTTGCACTTCTTCCTATCCCTAAATTCCATATATAGCTGGTAATATTTCAAACATAGTTCTCTTGTCAGCATCTATTAAAAAAATAATAATCTTCTGCATTTTAGTGAATATGGGTGGTCATAAAATTAATCAATAATGTGGATACAAAATTCATTTGTATGGTATGTTTTGAACATCCAAACTTCACGTCATGCAGGCGTGGTAGTGTAGCGGTTAGTGTAACGCTATTACAGCGCCAGTGACCTGGGTTCAATTCTGGCCGCTCTCTGTAAGGAGTTTGTACGCTCTCCCCGTGTCTGCGTGGGTTTCCTCCGGGTGCTCCAATTTTCTCCCACATTCCAAAGATGTACGGGTTAGGAAGTTGTGGGCATGCTATGTTGGCGCCGGAAGCGTGGCGACACTTGCGGGCTGCCCCCAGAACACTCTACGCAAAAGATGCATTTCACTGTGTGTTTCAATGTACATGTGATTAAAAGAAATCACGAGGCTGCAGACGTTGGAATCTGGAACAAAAAAGAAGTGCTGGAGAAACTTAGTGGGTGAAGCAGTATCTGTGTACACCCAGGGATTTGATTATCCCTTTTCATCCACAGATGCTGCTTGGTTGACCTGCTGAGTTCTTCCAGCAATTTGGTTTTTTTTTTGCTTCATGTCATGTAGCATAGTTTCTGCCACCAGTGATCTCCTAAATTTGCATCGAATGACCAGAGTAGCTGATTTATCCCTACCGAGATCTTCCAAATTCTAGCTTCAATATCACTAAGATCATTTTGCAAACGTGGTCAAGGACAGAAAATCATACTAATTTTTACACATTAAACCCAACATGTTATAAACGAGAACAAAAATTCTTCCAGAGGATTGTGAACTTCTGGAATTTTCTACCCTAGAGGGTTGTGGATATGAGATCATTCTGGGTATTTAAAGAGGAAGTAGATGATGAAGGAATTGAGGGCCATGGGGAGCTGGCACAGAAGAGATGAGACCTGCAGCAGATCAGCCATGATCATACCCATGGGAAAGGCTTGAGGGGCTGAATGGTCTCCTCTTGCCCCCATTTTGTTATGTTATGACTCATCCTAGCTCATAGCATTGTTGTACTTTGTACTGTGACTGTTACACATTGTGAGACTCACTGTAAAAATAGTGTGTGTGTTTTCAGTTCAGTTTTTAATTCTCTCAGTTACAGGGCTGCCACTGTTGAAAATATTGACCTGTTCAAACCCACTGACATTGCATAACCTTTGCAGGAAGGGCTTCAATGAGAATACAAAGCTCTTTTGAGGACCACTCATGAATTCAGAAGACCTGTGTTCAAAAATTGAGAGGGGGAGGAGAGAAAGTTAGAACTAAGAAGAGAAAAGGTGTGCTGGAGGGAAGAAATAAGAGGTGAAGGGAGAGGGCAGGAAGCTGCAGGCGATGTTATTCCATTGCTGTCAAAGGAATTGAGCCCCTGAACCATGAAGAGCACCACATTGGACAAATTGTGGGATAGTGATCATCCTGACTCACATATGATATTGTCAAAAAGCAGATGAACTTCTGCTGACAAGGGCAAAGAAAACATTATAATCAGTTTAAAAAGAGATTAGGTGAGTATAATAAAAGAAACTGCATGATTATTTTACAATATTTTATACAGGCAATATTAATTATCTGTAATGAGGATAGGTTGAGTGAGCTAGGGCTTTTCTCTTTGGAGAGAAGGAGGTTGCGAGGTGACTTGATAGAGGTGTACAAGATGATAAGAGGCATAGATCGAGTGGACAGTCAAAGACTTTTTCCCAGGGTGACAATGGCTAACACAAGGGGACATAATTTTAAGGTGATTGGAAGAAGATATAAGGGGGATGTCAGGGGTAAGTTTTTTTTTTACACAGAGAGTGGTGGGTGCGTGGAACGCACTGCCGGCAGAGGTTGTTGGGGCAGATACATGAGGGACATTTAAGAGACTCTTAGATAGATACATGAATGATAGAGAAATGGGGAGCTATGTGGGAGGGAAGGGCTAGATAGATCTTAGAGCAGGATAAAATGTTGGCACAACATTGTGGGCCGAAGGGCCTGTACTGTGCTGAAGCGTTCTATAATACTTAATTAAAAGTCAATATCTAGAAATTGAATTTTCACTTCCAGGCAAAATTATCTTTTCTATATCAAAATTCTTACATGGCCTTTATGCTGGGCATGAGTCAGGTGCTATGGAAATGAAATTCCCACAGTGGCAAGAGCAGTGACATCACACGACTGAGCAGGAGAGCACCAACGCGTGTGCCTTCAAAAAAAAACAAAGGCGCCGCACCTCCCCTTTAAGATGGGCTGATGTGTGACGCACGACGTTACAGGCGGGGCGGGCCGGGGTCAATGACCGGGAGAAGGTGGCAGAGGCGGGGCATTCGCTGCGTCCGAAGCAGCGCCTGGTCAAATGGACGCTCCAGCGCGGCGGTGCCTCCTCCTGCCGGCCGGACACCGGAGCTCGGCAGCCCGTCTCTGAACGGCCGCCTGCGTCTCGGGTGGCCTCGGTGGAAGGGGGAAGGAGAATGCGAATGTTTTGTGCAACTTCCCGGGGCGCTGACGATCCGCCGAAGTCCTTCGTTGGCGCCGTTTCCTGGTGCTGGTGGCGCGCTTGTGTGAAACCGTCTCCCCCTCCATCCTCCCGCCTCCTGTCGCTTCCAGCCCGCCCCTGAGGTGATTTAGTGGGGTTTTCTTTTCTTCTTCCCTGCCTTTACTTTTCATAGTGCCTCCTGCCCTGGCTGTGTGACTCCCGGCCGCGCATCCTTGGCACCCACCGCCCCGGTCATGGGCTCCGTCAGGAACGGCTTTCAACGCGGCGACATGTACGTTGTGGCCGTCGATGTGGGCTCCACGTCCATCAGGTGCTGCGTGTACGACCGCGCCACGAAGATCCGAGGTTTCAGCGGCAGAACGGTGAGGTCCATGTGGCACAGAGACGCCCGCGAGTGTGAAGGGGGACTAAATCTGGTGGCAAACAGCGCAGGCTGGGGGAGGGGACAGGTTCAACCTGAACTTGTGTCTGTTGTCATGGGGAAAGCAAAACTAGATTACGCGTCTCGGGCACTTCATCACGACATCAGTTTAATGCGATTATAGCGACTCAACAAATCCGGTTCCTTGAATTCTGAGATCTATTGGTGTTTTAAATCGAAAATAGTTCAAATTTCTAACACTTTCGTTCTCCTTTCGGGATGTGACTGTCAGCGTTTATAGCCCACGTGGTGGCACCAAGCAAAATTGTTCTGACTGGGATCAAGTACCGAGCCGGGTGTAACACCTGTCTTGAATTGAAATGTTTTGTCGGACTTGAACTTCACACATTTACAGGTGGTGGTAAACTTCGGTCGGGTAGCTGGGCTAATAAAAAGTACTCCCTTAGTGCTGTTGGGGAGAGAGCTTTGGATTTAGACTCGATGACGATGAAGGGACCGGCGAGATATTTCCACATTGTGATAGTGTGAGATTTGGAGAGGAGCCTGCAGATGGTGGTGTTCCCATGCTGCTGCCCTTGTACTCCTTGCTGCTATAGCTACACATCTAGATGCAACGCTGCAGCCGCATTGTTACGAAAAGGAGTAATTGCAGGTTTGGAGGAGTGGATGAGGTGCCAGTCAAGTGGTTTGCTTTATGCCCGCGATGTGCAGTCTCACATTGGTGCTGCACTTATCCAGGCAACTGAGAGCGCATCAAAGTCGAGTTTATTGTCATATGCACAGGTGCAATGAAAAACCTACTTGCCGCAGCATCACAGGCACATGGCATCACTTAAGCAGCATTCACAAGAGAAACCTAAATTAAGTATAAATTGTGCACAAATTTTGCAAGAACACAATTAGAACGAAACAAAGTCCACTTTCCTCACTTGTGGTTTGTAAATGGTGAAAAGGCTTTGGGGTGTCAGGAGATGAGTCACTTGCCACATGGTACCCTGCATTTGACCTGCACTTGTAGCCACTGTGTTAATATGACTGGTATATTTGTTTCTGGTAATGCAATTGAATGTCAAGGACGAGTGATTAAGCTCTTTTATTGGAGATGAACCTTGCCTGGTACTTTTATGGTGGGAATGATACTTGTCACACATCGGCCATGCCCAGGTTTTGCTGCATGCAGGGGTGGTCTGGTTCATTTCTTGAGCTGTGAATGACATTGAACATTATTCCGTCATTTGCAAGCTTCCCCAGTTTTGACCCTTTGATGCAAGGAAAATCAGCTGAAGATGGTTGGGCCTGGGGCTCTACCCTGAGGAACTGCTGCAGTGATTTCCTTAGGTGATTGACTTCCAGCAGCCACAACCATCTCCCTCTGTACATGGTTCAACTCCAGCCACTTTGCTCTTGGTGCCTGTTGACTCTTCTAACCAGGCCTCCTTGATGTTACACTTGTACCAATGTTGCCTTGATATCAAGGGCAATCACTTTTGCTTCTGCTTACCCCTGGAATTCAAGTTTTAAGTTGATGTTTGCACATGATTGTGATGAAATCTGATATGAAGAAAATGCTATTTTACATTTTATTACTGTAGGCTGGCTTTATCATTGCTTTATATATCGTGTTCTGTTCTGTTAACATGGGGGGCAGTGGGGTGGCCAAATTGGCCTTGGCCATCAGCACTGTGTGGTTACATTGTTGGGATAGCAACAGTTTTTTTACTTGGTAAACAAGATACAACAATAACAATCAACGGTTGTCAAGGCATAGGAATTAACATGTTATATGTAGTATAATCTGTGATCATGACTGGTTTTGCATTAGTACAGCAAGACCAAATCATTGTATGCTGCTGAAAGCCTGTTCCTCTGGGTGTCAACATTGAAGGGCTAAGGTTACCTGTTATGATAAATGGGATAGTTACTTGGCTGAATAGTTGGCCTTGTTCGCTTCCATTTTTTCATGTATCAAGTTTGACTTGTCTTTCAGTGAGGAGAAATTGCTGGACATGCAGTCTGTTGAGGAAACTGTTCAGGAAATGACTTAAATATGTACAATTTTTTTCTTGCCTTGGCTGGTAGCATCTTGCCTCTGAGCCAGGAGTTATGACTTTGCATCACACTTTGGAAACTTCAGATTATGGAGGCTGACACATCAGCACAGTTCTGAGTGATGCAATCTGTGAAATGCTGTAATTGAGATGATGCATGTTGGTCATAACTGTGTGAGCTGGCTGCCATGATCGACACACTAAAATAGTTGCTCCATTTCATAGGACGTCTGACCTCAGAATACTTTTTTGGAAGTGACTTAAGAGCATGCTAAATGAAATACTTTTCAAGTGCATTTTCAGTGGAATCTGGGGAAATGTTTGGAGTGCCTGTCCTGCTGAGTGTTCCTTGCATCTTGTTTGTATTTCCAGCATCTGCAGCCTTTAGGCTTCCAAGAATAAGTCAGTTTGATTGTCCTACCTTTGAAAGCTGGGGCTTGTAACAGACCAATGAAGTTTGGGTAGTGGATTTATTAAGATATCCATAGGGAGGTAAATTGATTTGGAGCTTCCATAGGTAGATTGGTTTACTAAAGCCACCTTGATTGTGAAAATTGGGTATGAAGAGTTGAAGTTCGCTCTGAGAAGACCTGAGCCATCCTTTCTCTCCCCCTTGCTTCAGCTTTTAAATTTTGTTTCAAAAATAATGCAGCAAGAAAAGTCACTCAAAGCACTTGTTTGGGAGACACAGGAATACTTGGCCATGAACTCGGGTGTAATTGGATCTGGAGATGACAAAGGCATTTGGCTTTCGCCAGCAGAAAGGACAAGAAAAGAGCTGGAAGCATGCAAAGCTGTGTTTAACCTTTGGGGAGTCTTTATTGTTGAGGAAGATGTGGGCTTTGAAGTGCAGTTTGACACACAGGTTTTTTTTCAGCTTGAGAAGGTGATAAAGGAAGGGAGCAGCAGTAAGGCAAGGCTGGAAACCATAACTTTGATTTCCCCAATTTTGGTGAGTGGAAGTTGTGGCATGAAGTTGCATCAAGCAGAGCAGTAGGACTGAGAGATCAGTATAAAAATAGACAATGCTGGAAATACTTAGTGGGTTAGGTTGCATCTGTGGGAAGTGAAGCAGAATTAACTTTTCAGGTTGAAGACCCTTCGTCAAAACTGGGAAGGAGACAAAAGCTTGTAGAGCTGTAGGGAAGTGGGGGGGGGGGGGGCGTGGGGAATGTCTCTGATAGGGTAAGACCAGGGGATAAGTTGTAAACAAGGTGTTCTGGTCAATGACTTAACTGGATCTGTTTGAGAGTGAGAGCGTAGACAAAAGAATGTAAGCGTTGTGAAATGCAGAGCAGGAATATGTGCCTGGCAGGTCAGGCTGGGTATGTCCTGCATTCCCAAAGGACAAGTCAGGGGGCGGTGGGGGGGGGGGGGGGGGGGGGGACAAACGAGCTGAGCTCATGTCACAGATGGGCAACTGAGACAGACAGAGAAATAAAATTACTTAAAGTTGAAGAATTCAATATTGAGTCCAGAAGGCTGCAACATGTGTAGGTGGAACATGAGGCCATGTTCCTTTAGCTTGGGTTGGGGATCGTAGCAACAGTACAGGAGGCTCCAGACTGATAGGTCAGAGTGGGATGGAGAATTGAAGTAGCAGGTAACAGCAAGCTTGGGGTCGCACATGTAGACTGAACACAGGTGCTTTGCAAAGCAGGCACCCAATCTCTGTTTGGTTTCTCCGGTGTGGAGGAGAACACTGAATGTAGTATACCAGATTGGAAGAAGTACAAATGAATCGCTGCTTCACCTGGAGAGACTGTTTGGCTCCCTGGATAATGGGAAGGGAAGAGATGAAAGGACAAGTGTTGCATCGCCTGCAGTATCAAGCCAAAGTGCCCAAAGGGGGAGGGTGGTTGGTGCAAAATCAGTATTTTGTTTTATATACAGTGGCATGCAAAAGTTTGGGCACCCCGGTCAAAATTTCTGTTACTGTGAATAGCTAAGTGAGTAAAAGGTGACCTGATTTCCAAAAGGCATAAAGTTAAAGGTGACACATTTCTTTAATATTTTAAGCAAGATTACTTTTTTATTTCCATCTTTTACAGTTTCAAAATAACAAAAAAGGAAAAGGGCCCAAAGCAAAAGTTTGGGCACCCTGCATGGTCAGTACTTAGTAACACCCCCTTTGGCAAGTATCACAGTTTGTAAATGCTTTCTGTAGCCAGCTAAGAGCCTTTCAATTCTTTGGGGGATTTTAGCCCATTCTTCCTTGCAAAAGGCTTCTAGTTCTGTGAGATTCTTGGGCCGTCTTGCATGCAATGCTCTTCTGAGGTCTATCCACAGATTTTCGATGATGTTTAGGTCGGGGGACTGTGAGGGCCATGGCAAAACCTTCAGCTTGTGCCTCTTGAGGTAGTCCATTGTGGATTTTGAGGTGTGTTTAGGATCATTATCCTGTTGTAGAAGCCATCCTCATCTTCAGCTATTTTACAGACAGTGTGATGTTTGCTTCCAAAATTTGCTGGTATTTAATTGAATTCATTCTTCCCTCTACCAGTGAAATGTTCCCTGTGCCACTGGCTGCAACACAAGCCCAAAGCATGATCGATTGATCCACCCCCGTGCTTAACAGTTGGAGAGGTGTTCTTTTCATGAAATCCTGCACCCTTTTTTTCTCCAAACATACCTTTGCTCATTGTGGCCAAAAAGTTCTACTTTAACTTTATCAATCCACAGAACTTGTTTCCAAAATGCATCAGGCTTGTTTAGATGTTCCTTCGCAAACTTCTGACGCTGAATTTTGTGGTGAGGACGCAGGAAAGGTTTTCTTCTGATGACTCTTCCATGAAGGTCATATTTGTGCAGGTGTCGCTGCACAGTAGAACAGTGCACCACCACTCCAGAGTCTGCTGAATCTTCCTGAAGGTCTTTTGCAGTCAAACGGGTTTTGATTTGCCTTTCTAGCAATCCTATGAGCAGTTCTCTCAAAGTTTTCTTGGTCTACCAGACCTCAACTTGACCTCCACCGTTCCCGTTAACTGCCATTTCTTAATTACATTACGAACTGAGGAAACGGCTCCCTGAAAACATTTTGCTATCTTCTTATAGCCTTCTCCTGCTTTGTGGGCATCATTTATTTTAATTCTCAGAGTGCTAGGCAGCTTCTTAGAGGAGTCCATGGCTGCTGATTGTTGGGACAGGGTTTGAGGAGTCGGTATTTATAAAGTTTTGAAATTTGCATCACCTGGCTTTTCCTAATGATGACTGTGAACAAGCCATAGCCCTAACAAGCTAATGAAGGTCTGAGACCTTGGTAAAAGTTCTGAGAGCTCAAATCTCTTGGGATGCCCAAACTTTTGCATAGTGTTCCTTTCCTTTTTTTTCACTCTAAAATTGTACAAAACAAAAATAATACACTAATCTTGCTTAAAATGTTGAAAAGATTGTTTCATCTTTAACTTTGACTTTTGGAGATCAGTTCATCTTCTACTCAACTATTCACAGTAACAGAAATTTTGACCAGGAGTGCCCAAACTTTTGCATGCCACTGTATATATTGAAATCAGTATCTGGAATCTCACCATCACCTGCTGATGTCTTTGGGCACCTGAACAGTTCTGGTGAAACTTGAAGCATGGAAACAGGCCCTTCAGCCCATCAGATGCCTGCTGACCATTATGCACCATTTTATTCTCTACTAATCCCATTCACACTAATCCCATTTTATTCTCTCCACATTGCCATCAACTACCCCCAGATTCTACTCCTCGCCCACAGACCATGGATGATAATTAATGCATCAGATGTCTTTGAGAGATGGTAGGGAATGGGGGCACCTGAATGAAGTCCACACAGTCACGGGGAGAGCGTGCAAACTCCACACAGAGGGCACTGAAGGTTTGGATTGAACCTGGGTCTCTGCAGCTCTAAGGAGCTGCATCACTCTGCTGTTCTGCACAGTTTCTAGATTTTCAGTATCATCATCAGATTTTTCTTTCAAAAGTGTCTTCACTTTCCCTACATTACAACAATGACTACACTGCATGTCCCTGGTTGTAGAGCATCATTGGCTGTAGGATGGCCTGACTTGTTCGCTTGAGAAATTACGCCGCATCTTCCCTCTGGGCATTTCATGGCCTTTAGATCATGGTATCAAATTCAGCAGTTTTAGATAACTCTTTTCCAGCTTGGCCAGGTCTGTAAACTTGTCTGTTCAACAATATGAACTAAATTTTTCTCTCTCCAGAGACACATTCTCTTTTTTTTGCTCCAGAAGCAGCTCTGACCCATTCCTCACAACTTTACATGTCCCTTTGTCTGTTTGTCCTCTCGCACTCTCTGCCCTCCTTAATCTATTAACCAGGTGACACAGTAGCGTAGCGGTTAGCGCGATGCTATTACAGCACCAGCAATCGGGGTTCAATTCCCGTTGCTGTCTGTAAGGAGTTTGTACGTTCTCCCGTGTCTGTGCGGGTTTCCTCTGGGTGCTCCAGTTTCCTCCCACATTGCAAAGACATACGGGTGGGTTAATTTGGGTTTAAAAAATGGGCGGCGCGGACTCGTTGGGCCGGAAGGGCCTGTTACCATGCTGTAAATAAAATTTAAAAAATTTAAATTTTAATTTAAACTGGAAAACCATGGCTGTACTTTATCAGATATTTCCTTTTGTTCTCCCATTTTCCAGCCCCATCTGTGTAACACAAGCAAAAACAACACGTAACCTTTTGTAGGTAGGAGTGCAAAAACTTTGTTTCTCTCCCCGATCTGATAAGGTGTCATTAACTCAAAACTTTAGCTCTGCTTCTCTTCCTGCCAATGTTGCTTGACCTACCTAGTGTCTTCTGTTTTTATTTCAGATTTCCAGGATCATTTTTGTTTTTTTAAAGAAATGTTCATGATTGCTCTATCTTTCCCATAGATGCAACAATGATAGTTTCGCATCCATTTCTGGTGAAGCACTTTAGGGTGCTTGACATTGTTGATGGTGTGAGATAATGGAGGCTTCCCTATTGTTGTAATTCAGGATCATTGAATAATGTGCAGTTTGCCACAGAATAATTACACCTCCAGCTTTTAACATCAGCGTTGGAGATGTTGGGCTTGTCCAGGATAATTGATAGAATTAAGTGGAGTGGAGATCTAGTCTGTGAAAGGAAGGAACGGATCAAGTTCTAAAGTCAAGAAAATAGTGAAGCTTGTTTTGGATCTTTCAGTTGGCTGCCAAGGTGGTAATTTCATCTGAATGTTTTAAATTAAGTATGTTAATTCCAGAAGTGAGTTCACTTAAGCAAATCGGCTAACTTGGTTCAATCAGGCAGCATCACAGGGAGAAGAACCTCCACAAACGTAATCTTTGTAGGTGTGAGTATGAAAGACAAGGCTGTAATATTAGCAGTTGATAGTGGTATGTTGGTGATCCCAATCAGATCATCCTGATTCCTACCATTGCTGATTCAAATTTCATCTAATTTGATTTGCTCCATAATGTCAAGAAATGCCTTGCAAAGGCTGTGGGCTTGGATATGACATTGGCTATAGTGCTAGGGACTTGTGCTCCAGAACTATCTGCCCCCTTTGACTGAGGCACTCCCGTGCAACAACAACACTGGCTTCTATCCAACAAGCACGTTCGACCAACAAAAAGGATAAATCCAATCCAAGCTACTAACCCATCCCGCACTCTGTTGTCAGCAAAGTCAGGGAAGGTGTCAACAACTGTACAATTGGATTGCATTTATTCATAAAAAAACTTGCTCACTGATGCTGTGTGAGCCTTGCTGGAACAACTCACTTCCAGACCTCATTGCAGCCTTAGTCTGATCATGGACAAAAAAGCCAAAATCTAGAAATGAGATGGAAATGACAGCAACCCAAAGTAGAATTTTGTAGATGTTGGAAATTGGAACCTTGTGTTGAAAGTTTACTGGGCACTGTGCTGTTAACAGTCTTTTAACTCTCCACAGGTGCCTCCTGATTTGATGAGTATTAGCAACAAATGTTTTTTTTAAAACGAATGTGACATTAAGGCAGCATTTGACTGAGAATGCAATAAATAATCTAGTAAAACTGAAGTCAATACAGATAGACACACATTGCCTTAAATCTCCTGCAGTAATATTCCAAGCCAAACTTTTTCAGCTGTTTCATCATTAACTTTTTCTCTCTGCCACGTCAGAAATGGGGATAGTTATTGATGCTTGCAATGCTCAGTGCCAACTTTCATAAAATGGTGCAATTGATACCTGCACACAGCGCAACCCGCATAATGTTCAAACGTGGGTGGTAAGTGATTAACAACACTAATGCTACACAAATACCTGGTTACAACTGATTGAGAAAGAATCTAACTTCCACTCCATGACATTCTATTGCGATTATATCACTAAGTCATCCCACGTTAACATCCTGATGCTCACTGTTGATAAGAAACTCAGCTGGACCAGCCACATAAATACTGTGGCTATAAGAATAGGTCTAAAGCTGGGTATCTGTTGGTAAGTGACTCACCACCTCTTTCTTTAATTTATTCATTTTCTGAGATTCTTGCTATCACTAGCAAGGCCAGTATTTGTTGCCCATCCTTACTTGCCCTTGGAAAAAGTGGTGGTGAGCTATCATCTTGAACCATTGCAGTCCTTATGCTGAAAGAGCTCCCATAGTATCATTGGGCAGTGAGTTCTAACGTTTAGACCCAGCAATGGTGAAAGATGCATTTCAAAGTCAGAAAGGTGTGCAATTTCAAAGACTTATTGGCTGCAAAGCAAAAGTTGTGAAATGGATGGAATATACTCCATTTGCCTCAGTGAGGGATGTTCCAGTGACACTACAGTAGATTGATACCATCCAGGGTAAAGTAGTCCATTTGTTTGTTATCCTATTCACTGTCTTAAACATTTACTTCCTGCAAAATAAGTGCCATCTGAAAGATGCAAGCTCTCCAAGTCTTTAGTACGATCCCAATCTACACTTTTTAGAAGGACGTGGGCAACAGATCCCTACAAACATCACCTCATCCAAGTTACTTCCCAAGTTACATTTTCCTGACAAAATACATTCATTGTCACTAGCTCAAAATTCTGGAGTACCATCCAATCAGCATTGTCACCAGCAGACTGAGGTAGTTCAAGATGGTAGCTCAATAGCACCTAAAGGGCAATTAGACATGAACAATAAATGCAGCTCTTGCCAGAGTGATGCCCAGATCTGTGAATGAATATTTTAAAAATCTGTGCCCTTCCTGAACCAATTTCAATCATGTAGAAATGCAGCTGGATTTTGGTCTGGAACAATGTTGGATTGCATTGTAATAAGTAAATTTAACATGAATGTTGACACTCATGAGAAAGGCACTCATGAGAAAGGCAAAGGATATTTCCATTAGAAGTTTCAAGTAAAGCTGAAAGGAAAGTGAGGTCAAGGTTGTTTGTTCAACATGAACATAATCATTTTTAATATTGGAGGCTTTTTGGAATAGCAAAGTCCAAATTGTGTTGGAAGCTACCTTTGGCTATCTTGCCTACAAATCACATACTTGGAATATAGTCACTGTTGTAGCAATTTGTAAATGCTGGTGTTTGACAGAAGCAAAGTGTAATGTTTCAGTTGGTGGTGATTTGCAAATTGAGCATTTTTAATATTAGGATTGAAAACCTTGTTCTCTTCAATATGCTGTCTCATTTCAGAGCCTCATCCAAAGCCATGCTCTAACAACACAGTGCAGAGCTGTTAGTAATGCCCTGAAATTTTAGTTTAGTTTGTGTTCAAGTCCAATAATGTCTTGCAGTCATGACTTACTGACTAGCAACAAAGTAGTATGTATTCAAAATGTAAAACTCTTCAGTCCTTTGGACCCTTGAACATTTGAGGACTTCTACCAACTTTAGCATTGATTAGTGCCTGAAAAGTGAACAATTCTGTACGTTCAGCACTAGAACAGGAAGTAATGTTTTATTTCAGTCCCATTCTTCTAGAGAGAAGATTGGAAAATGGAGAGGAGGAAAGTAACCATATTATGGAATTAACTAAATTCTACCTTCAGAGGAGGAATGAAAATTTGAAAAGTCACCTGAAAATTTGATCCTTTTGCTTCAGCTAACCCTTAAAGATTGGAGCTGAGTGACACTTTGAAAGTTTTCATCATGAATGATTTATTTGCCGTACATTGGAGGGTCAGCAGGAAAAATCACTTCAACTTATCTGTAGGTGGCTTTAATCTCCCAGTATTTAATGCATGTATATGATAAATTCCATTGATTCAAATAAATGTAAAATTCTTCAGAAAAGTGTGGAGCTATCCACTGTTTTGCAAGATAATTGGAATTGCTCTTGGACCTGTTACCAAACAAAGTTGAAATTCTGCTCCCATGGGAGTTTTGGTAAGAGAATAATAACACTATTCATAAACATGAAGCTGTTTGGAATTTTTGATCCAGATTGGGGGCATTTTGAAACAGTCACTTGAGGTACAATTATGTAAGAGATCAGGATTAATAATTTTGTAAAAGCTGTTGCTGAGTGGTTCCAGTTGTCAAGTGTTAATAACGTATGACCTTTTCATAATACGGACCAGTGACTGCTTATGAAATGGTAAATATGCTGCCTGTTTAAAGGTTGCACAGTAATTCACTATTATTGTATTTATTATCATAGACTTTATCTTTATGGAACTGTGAACTGAAGCTGACTTACAATTTTTGAGAATTTCTTGGGCATGATAACTAAAAGTTGTAACACCTAATTCATGGCTTTTTAAAAGCAAGAAGCTCCAATTCACCATTGTTACCCACTGCTCTACTTGGCATTGACCAGGCTATTATGCTGGCAATCACATTTGCATTTATTTCCATACAATTGGGTTTTATAACACTCCTTGTAAATGAAATAAAATCCAACTTAAATATATCATTTTTCCATAAATAGTGGGTTAAAATTATGTAGTTTAAGATTACTGATTTAAAAACATACACACTGAAAACATGTATGCAAAAAAAGCACATTTAATATAGATTTCTTTAACCAAGTATGTACCAATGCACAATGTGTAAGTTTACTTGATTTCAATGTTAAAATGCTTCAGAATACACTATATTTCTTTTGAATCTGGTGTTTTAAAAAAAAGTGTAGATTTTTATCTCCAACTCTGGAGAAACCAGCATATCCAACTCTGGTGCATCCTGTTTGTGATGTACATAAATGACCTAGATGAATATGTTGATGGATGGGTTAGTAAGTTTGCAGACGATACCAAGATTGGTGGAGTTGTGATTAGTGTAGAAGACTGGTGACGGATACAGTGTGATATAGATCAGTTGCAGATGTGGGCAGAGAAATGGTAGATGGAGTTTAACCCAGATAAATGTGAGGTATTGGTAGGGCTAATGTCAAGTGGCAGTACAGTCAAGGGGAAGATCCTTAACAGTGTTGAAGAGCAGAGAGATCTTGGGGTGCAAGTCCATGGTTCATTGAAAGTGGCTACACAGGTAGATAGGGTGGTTAAGAAGGCTTATGGAATGGTTGCATTTATTAATTGAGGTATTGAGTGTAGGGGTCAAGAAGTTATGATGCATCTCTATAGAACTCTGGTTTGGCTGCATTTAGAGTATTGTGCGCAATTCTGATTACCTCACTATAGGAAGGATGTCAAAGCTTTAGGGAGGGTGCAGAGGTCATTTACTAGGATGCTGCCTGGAATAGAGGGCATGTGCTATCAGGAGAGGCTGGACAAACTTGGGCTCTTTCTCCCTGGAGTGGCAGAGGCTGAGGACTGATCTGTTGGAAGTGTATAAAATTATGAGAGGCATAGAGAGGGTGGACAAGCAATATCTTTTTCCCATTATTGAGCGATCCAATACCAGAGGGCATGCATTTAAAGTGAGAGGGGGTAGGATCAGAACAGACATTAAGGGGATGTTTTTTTAACCTAGTGGTGGATGCCTGGAATGTGTTTCCTGATAGGATGGTGGAGGCAAATTCATTGGGGGCTTTTAAGAGGGGCTTGGATGGGCACATGAATGAGAGGAAAATAGGGATATGGGCATTCTGTGGGTAGGAGGGATTAGCTATGTTGGCACATGCTGTTCTTTGTCCTATGTTTGTATAGCTGACCAATGGAAAAGCACTGAGTTTTGAGATTAAGGCCAACAACTTGCAGTGATTGTCCTTGTGCCTTGTTAATGCTTATAGCAAAATTTAAGTTGAATGGGGAACTCAAGTCACTTGATTTGAAAAGTAGATTAGATGGGAAAATTGGTATCCAAGGGATGAAGACATTTTCCCCAACAGCATTACCAGTCATTACTGTAGCCTTATTAAATGTAGTCATTTTTGAAATGATCTTGTGCCGTTGCATAGTATTGGTGGATCTAAATTCCTGAGTAGCATGATGGAAGTTCCTTTTAGTTCAAGTTTGTGATGGTGTTACGGACTCAGTGAAAGTCCCTTTAAGATAGAGAGTGTGTGTGTATGTGTGTGTGGGGCGTGCTTACATCAATAGAAGATAAAGGACATAATGACGTTGTTGAAGAAGTCAGAAGAAGGAGAGAGAGAGAGAAGGGAGAGAGACACCAGCCTGCTTGTTTTCTCTATCGATGGATGAGAAACAATAACTGTATTTGCCACTGAAATCCATGTATGGAAGTTGGAAGTAATCCGGTGGAGTTCACTTTGTTGCTGACCTGTAGAAGGAAACAGGTATTTGTATGTGGACGACCACGGTTCGGATGCTTTTCGGGGTGAGGAAGTCACTACCGAGTAAACACTGGAGTGTCGTTTGGGTTCCATCGTGGAACATTTGGATTTCGTATGTACTCTCTCTATGTTTTTCTACATCTACATCTTCTCTTCAGACAACGGTGGTTGTTGAAGAAGCCCTTGCTCATGTTTCACCTTATGGCTTGCGGAACTGAACTTTAAGAACCATTCCGGAACTGGGAGTTTTGGACTTTGCCACACACACACACACACACACACACACACACACACGACGAGTTTAGTTTTGGGGTTAACGTTCGAGGTTTAACATTTTTGAATTCTAACATACTAACATTTTTACTTTTATTTTACGTATTATCATAAGTAGTGATTAATAAAATAGTTTTTAACACTAAATCATGCTCGGTGTGTTTTTTTTGTTGCTGGTTCGTGACAATGGCATACCAGGTGGTGACTGAGTTTAAAAATGCAACAGGAAAATGTGCAGTCTTGTCAATGTCTCTCATGCAATCAATGGATTGGACAGGTTGTCCAGGAAACTTCAAAAGAAGGTCTTCACTCATGGACTGCATTGCCTTTTTTTTTGGTGCTCAAATTGCTTTTTCACACGACCATTGGTAGTTGAAATAGTGTTGAGTGATATCTACCATATTGATATATATTTCAATTAAATCACTTCTCATTCTTCTAAATTTGAGAGTAATGTCAGAGTGTGATCTTGTATAGCAAACCCACCATCCCAGAAGCCTTGAGAAACAAAGGACTATTGATGCTGGAATCTAGATCAAAAACATGATGATGCTGGAGGAACTCAGCAGGCCAGGCAGCATCCATGGAGAAAAGCAGGAAGTCAACATTTTAGGGTCAGGACCCTTCAGGACTGAAGATAGGAAAAGGGGAAGCCCAAGGTTCTGTCTTGGAACCTTGTAGCCTAACGGCATGGACGTTGAATTCTCCCACTTTAAGTAATCCCCAGTCCCCTTCCCCACAACTCCCCCTTCCTTTTCCCAGCTGATCCCTCTTCTTTTTCTACCCCTTTTTGTTTTCTTTCTCTCTTTAGCTTTGACCCATCCCCGGTGGTTCTGCTCTCCCCTCCTCCCCTGCACTTTACTATCATTATCTCTTACCTGCATCTACCTATCACCGCCTTATGCCCATCCTGCCTCCCCTCTTTTGTCCACCTATCACTGCTCTGCTTTTCCTTTCTATATATTGGGTTTCCCCTTTCCTATCTTCAGTCCTGAAGAAGGGTCCTGACCTGAAATGTTGACCGCCTGCTTTTCTCCATGGATGCTGCCTGGCCTGCTGAATTCCTCCAGCATCATCATGTTTTTCATCCTAGAAGCCTTAACTGGTGAAATTACACCAAATTCCCCAATTTGCAAGCATATTCTTCTTGGCAAAGGGAGACCAGACCTGTGTATGATTAGTCCAGCTGCAGTTGTATCAGAGCTCTAGATAAGTGGAGCAAACTTTCTTTACGGTTGTACTGAAATCCTCTGGTAAGGCTGGGATGTGGTGAAGGAATGTTTGAATGACAGAAGTGATGATTCCAGGTGAAAGCAATAATGATGGCTAGTTCAAAACAAAAGTTATGACTGGGGGCTGATCAAGGGGGTTTGTAAATAGGATAAGACGAGCAAAATCAGAAACCACCAGAAGGAGGAGGAAAGTATGAACACAGGTGCTGTAATGGCAGAGGTAATTTTGTGGAAATCTAAAATAAAAGCAGATAATGCTAGAAATACTCAGTAGGTTGGGTTATATCTATGGAAAGCGAAACAGACTTAATGTTTCAGGTCAAAGATCCTTCATAGATAATTAAGTTTGATCTTTGTATGATTACATTTTCAGAGGGAACCAGGTGGAGGAATGTTGTTGGAATGTGAAATATTGATGTGGTGGGATAGGGCAAGGATTTGAATTATAAATATGAGGGTATGTTTTGTCATGCACAATGAAAAGTTGTGCACCAGTTTTGATTGAGAATGCATCCTGTTCTGCAACTCAGTACTGACTTTTCACTTAACGACTAGCCGTTATTAAAAAGTTTTATCAGATGCGAGAAAATCGATTGATAGTTTCAAAATTTAATGAGAGGCTTGCATTTTTAAAAATCCTCTTCACAGCCTCCAAATCTCTGTTATACAACCAATAAGCTTAGAAGTGTTATCACTTTCACATTGAAAGTACACTGCAGTCGATTTGCACAAAGATCCATCAGCAGAAAAGTGGTGTTGATCAAATGAATTATTTTGAATGATGTTGGGGAAAACGTGCTTGAAATGGGGTGAGGTGAGCCTTTTACTCCCATATGAGAGGGTAGAGGTGGCATCTTAATTTCTGTCTCATTTGAAAGATGGAAATGCCAACACTGCAGTATCCCCTCAGTATTTCATTGGAGTCCGATCCCATGATTTCAAGCAAACATTCTATCCATTCAGCTAGGACTAACATAGTAGATACTGAGTTGCAGTGCCATGTTGGTCCATTTGTGTTGCTTCTGAGAATGAATATTACAGAGTATTTCTACAAAGTTGTTGGAAAACTGTTTTGTCTTAGCTCGGATGTTAAATCTGTGAAGTATAAATAAGACCTTCACTGACTCTGAAGTCCAGCATTAGCTTCTCCAAGTCTCATTCCTCTTGATCACAGCATCAGCTGGTTGGCGATCCTAGCTCAACAGAATTTACATTTTGTTATTTTTTTTCCAGGATGTATACATCACTGATAAGATCAGCATGCATTGCCCAACCCTTGTTGTCCTTTTGATGGTGGTGAACTCTTGAACATCAGTAGTCTTTCTACTCCAGTTACTCCCACAAAATTAGTTGTGGAGTTACAGTATTTTGACCTTGTGACAATGAAGGAACAGCAATATAATTCCAAGTCTGGATGATGTGTGATGTGGAGGGAATCCTGCAGCTGGTGGTGTTCCCATGCACCTGCTGCTATTGTACTTGGTGGTGGGGGTTGTGGGTTTGGGAAATGCCGTTGGAATCTCTGCATTGCGTTTTGTAGATTGCACAGTGCAGCCATAGAGGCAGTGACTATTAGGGTGGTGAAAATAAGTGCCAATTAAGTGAACGTGTTTGTCTATTTAAGCTAGTTTTGGTGCTGCTAGGTTGCATTAATCCAAATAAGTGGAGAATCAAAGAAGCTGGTGAGATTGTGGTTTTGAGATGATCACTTTCCAGGAGAGACTCAGTCTCTGACCTGTGTTTGTAGCCACAGTATTTTTGTAGTTAGTCTGGTTGACTTTCTGGTCAGTGCTCACCCCCGGGGCATTGGTTAATGTGGGACTAAGTGAACATCAAGAGTAAGTGGTTGGACCCTCATTGGGGATGGCCTTTGCCTGACACAGATGTTAGGCCTCTGTTTGCATGTTGTCTAAGTCTCTCTGCATGCAGGAACGGACTGCTTTTGCTGAGAAGTTGTGAATCGAATCAGAATCGGGTTTATTATGACTGTCTTGTATGATGTGAAATGTTTTGCGGCAACAGTACAGTGCAATTTCACAAAATTACTATAAATTACAAAATAAATAGTGCAAAATAAAAAGGAATAACGAGGTAGAGTTCATGGACCATTTCAGAAATCTGATGGTGGCGGGGGAAAAAGCTGTTCCTGAAGTGCTGAGTATGGGTCTTCAGGCTCCAGTACTACCTCCCTGATGGTAGTAACAAGAAGAGGGCATGCCTCAGATCATGAGGGTCCTTAGTGATGGATGCCACCGCATTGAGGCACCACTTCTTGAAGATGTCCTAGATGGTGGGGAGGGTTGTGCCTGTGATGGAGCCGGCGGAGTCTACAACCCTCTGTGGCCTCTTGCGATCCTGCGCATTGGAGCCTCCATACCAGGCTGTGACGCAACCAGTCAGAATGCTCTCCTCCATATATCTATAGAAATTTACAAGACCCTTTGGTGACATACGAAACTCCTCAAATGCTTAACAAAGTTGAGCTACTAGCATGCTGATTTCATCAATGTGTTGGGCCCAGGATATATCCTCTGAGATGTTGATGTCCAGGAACTTGAAGCTGCTCACCCTTTCCACAGCTGACCCCTCAGTGAGGATTGGTGTGTGTTTTCCTGACTTCCCCTTCCTGAAGTCCACAATGAATTGAACTAATCATCAGCAAACACCCACATTCTGACCACCCGATAGAAGAAAAGTCATTGATGAAGCAGCTGAAAATGATAGGGTCTGAGGAACTCCCGAGTGATGTGTTGAGGCTGGGTTGATTGACCTCCAACAACCAGAACCTTTGTAAGCATTATGACTCCAGTGGGGGTGCTTTCCCCTTTATGCCCATTGACAAGTTGTACTCGATACCACACTCTGTTAAATGCCACCTTTATATCAAAGGCATTTACTTTACCTTTGGAATTTAGTTCTTGGTTCCATGTCTGGACCAAGATGGTGTTGATATCTGGAACCGAATGATCCTGTCAAAACATGGAAGCTATTGAAGAGTGAGTGCCACTTGTTACGGACTAGGTTACTATTGGTGAATGTCCCTTTAAGATAGAGCATAGTGTGTGTGGCGTGGTTACAACAACAGAAGATAAAGGACGTAATGACGTTTTTGAAGCAGTCAGAGGAGAGAGAGAGAGAGACCAGCCTGCTAGTCTCTATCGATGGATGAAAAACAGTAACTGTGTCTGTTACTACAATCCACGTATGGATTTTTGGAATAATCCAGTGGATTCCACTTTGTCATTAACCTGTAGAGGGAAACAGGTATTTGTGTTGATGGCCACATCTCGGATGCCTTTCAGGGTGGCAGATACTTCGGAACAAAGCAGTGGAGTTCACTTTGTTGTTGACCTGTAGAAGGAAACAGGTATTTGTGTGGACGGCCACGATTCGAGAGCCTTTCGGGGTGAGGCAGATGCAGTGGAGTAGTCACTGCTGAGTAGACACTGAGGTGTCGTATGGGTTCCATCATGGACCATTTGGATTTGTAATTACTCTCTATTTTCTCTCTACATCTACGTCTTATCTTCAGTCAGCGGTGGTTTTGAAGAATCCTTTGCTCACGTTTCACCTTATGGCTTGCTGAACTGGACTTTGAGAATCATTCCTGGAGTTTGGGAATTTGCCACACAAACACACTTTGAGTTTAGTTACATAGAAACATAGAAAAACTACAGCACAATTCAGGCCTTTCGGCCCACAAAGCTGTGCCGAACATGTCCCTACCCTAGAAATTACTAGGCTTACCTGTAGCCCTCTCTTTGTCTCATCTCCATGTACCTATCCAACAGTCTCTTAAAAGACCCTATTGTATCCGCCTCTACCAGCGTTGCCGGCAGCCCATTCCACGCACTCGCCACTCTGAGTAAAATAACTTACCCCTGATATCTCCTCTATACCTACTCCCCAGCACCTTAAACCTATGTCCCCTTGTGGCCACCAATTCAGCCCTGGGGAAAAGCCTCTGACTATCTACCCGATCAATACCTCTCATCATCTGTATACCTCTATCAGGTCCCCCCTCATCCTCTGTCACTCCAAGGAGAAAAGGCCGAGTTCCCTCAACCTACTTTCATAAGGCATACTCCGCATTCCAGGCAGCATCCTTGTAAATCTCCTCTGCACCCTATCTATGGCTTCCACATCCTTCCTGTAGTGAGATGACCAGAATTGAGCACAGTACTCCAAGTGGGGTCTGACCAGGGGCCTATATAGCTGCAACAATACCTCTCTGCTCCTAAATTCAATTCCACGATTGATGAAGGACAATACACCATATGCCGCCTTAACCACGGAGTCAAGCTGCGCAGCTGCTTTGAGCGTCCTATGGACTCAGACCCCAAGATCCCTTTGATCCTCCACACTGCCAAGAGTCCTGCCATTAAGACTATATTCTGCCATCGTACTTGACCTACCAAAATGACCCATAGTTTTTGGGGTTAATGTTTAAGATTTAACATTTTTACTTCTAACATTCTAACACTTTTACTTTTACTTTTCTTATTATAAGTTGTTATTAATAAAGTAGTTTTTAACACTGATACATGACTCTTTTGTTGCTGGTTCGTAACACATTTGATTATTGTTTATTGCTCGTTCTTGACTGGGACCACGTCATCTATTCTGTAGTGTTGTGATTTGTGTGGAGATGGCTGATTAGACCATCTGGGCTTGAAAGTTTCACACAGGTGATAGTGGTGTTGGAATACTGTAGAAATGATAGTTCTTGATTTTTGAGATTCTTTTCTTTGCTTCCTCCATTCTAGCTTCCTCATACTTGTTATGCAGGTATACCAAACAGGAGGATCCAGTGTTTGTGGTTCCCAATGGTATGTGTCGATGTTGATTGTTTGCCCTTGGTCAGCTCTCCATAAAGTAGCTGCTTTGATGTTCTGTCATCAGACTTTCTTCCGACATGTTCTGCCCACCTGATTTGTATTTCCCATCAGTGTATAAATGGTGGGGAGGTTTGTGTGGGACAGAATGTGTATCTGAAATCTTGTTTTGCCACTTGATGTGAAGTATTCTGCAGATGGGTTATGTGGAAGTGGTTAAGCTGTCTGGCATGTACTCTGTCCATGTCTCAAAAGCATAGTGGGTATGACAACAGCATAATACATCTTCACCTTGGTCTTTGGGCTGATCCCTCTTTGGTCGCATACTTGGTCTACCTAAAGCAGAGCTGGCTTTTGCAATCCTGTTGTTGACTTCGTCATCAATGTTGACTTATCTTAAGAGAGTGCTGCAAAGGTATGTGAACTGGTCCACAACTGAGCCTCTCACCATTCACAAGGATGTTTGGGTTGTTTGGTGCAGGTTGGTGCATTATTTCTGTCGTCTTTGTGCTAAGTTGCCACTGGTAAATTTGTCCAAGCTTTCCTGCATATCAGCTTCTGAGCTTGCATTGAGTGCAGTCATCAACAAAGAGAAAGTCCCTTAAGGTGGTTTTCTGGTACCTTGGTTTTGGCTGAGAGTCTTCTTGGGTTAAAAAGAGCACAATCAGTCCTGTATCTAAGATTGATTTCTTCTTCTTTACCAGGGTAGGCATGAGAGCTTCACACTAAATGGTGTGGGCACAAGTGTACAGCCTTGTTTCACACTGTTGGTGACTGAGAATGGGTCTGAAGATTCCGTCATCCATTACTCTGGCCAACATACCATCATGGAGTTATCAGACAATTGTACTGAACTTTTTGGGGCAACTGTACTTTGCCATGATCTTCTACGGACCCTCACAAAGTGTTCAAAGGTGGTGAAACGAGCTATAGCTTTGTCCTTGACACTTGGAGTTGTCTTGCTGTGAAGGTCACATCTGCTGTTTCACGCCCTTCACAGAAACAACTTCGGCTTTTCGGAAGTAGGCCTCCCTCGAGTTGTGGTCAGTCTGTTTAGCAGGACTCGAGTGAGAATTTTACCAGCGGTGGAGGGTAAAGAGATTCCTCTGTGATTATTGCAGACTTGACAGTTCCCCTTCTTGTATCATGTGTGTAATTGAGATGTCCTTTAAGTCCTGGAGTGCAATATCCTTGTTCTGTAGCATCTGAAGTAGCTCTGTCCATTTCGCAATCAACAGTAGGCCCCTTCTTTCAAGACTTCTACTGGTATAGTACCGGCTCCTGAAACTTTTCCACACGATAATTGTGGCACTGATTTTTGGATTTTTGCTGTGTTTGGGGTTCAAGGCAAGCAAGGTTTGTTGGAAGTTGTGGCATGCAGTCCATTGTTTTGTCATTAAATATAAATGGTCTATGTAGGACAGAGTTGAAATGCTGAGCCCATCTGTTTCTTTTTGGTAATGAGTGTCAGACCACCTGCACTTAGTGGAGGTGAACCACCAGCTGGCTGAGGACCATGTACAGATCTTAAAGCAGCTTGAGATTTTTCAAGTCTTTCATTTTTATAGAGACACTGTCATGGATGCCATC